>NC_070643.1:11214502-11514502 GCF_947347685.1 Pleuronectes platessa
ATACTTAAGTTCGGAAAAATGTAACTGTGTTCGGCAGTAATGGAGGGACAGCATCTAAAGATTTCTTACTTTACTCATTTGATTTTCTTTTGCGTCAGCTAGTCTGGGAGTAAGTCTCACCAACGGTTGTCCCACTAACTCGCACCTTTACCCCGAGGGTCTGTACCTCAGAGAGTTGTCTTGGTTTTCAAACTTCTCTGCAATGCATCAAAAGAATCAGATCATGACTACATCAGGGCCAGAGAATCCTCTTTCAGTCCAAACCCAATCCAATCTCCAATTTACCTTAAAAAAGGGCAATTCTAACCCCTTTAATCCATGGCACAAAACAACTGTATATGTCTCACATTCCCCCACTTCCTCTGCGTCTGCCTCGCGGCCCGACCAGCGCTCTCATAATTTCTAACCCCGGCCTGAGACACCACCTGATTATTATTTCTGGGCAACGGGATACTTTAATAGCCCTCTCCACTCCCCTTGATTGGAGATGCGAGAGATAATAGCCCCAATATTCAGAGGAGCGGGGTGGAGGGGAAAGGGGATTTGGCGTTCCCCGTTCCCTCAGCCTGGGAAAACTGGGACCGTCGTAGAGATGCAATGGAAAGAGGTAATAAGGCAACAGTTTTCTATCCAAAGGTTGAATGTCTTTGTTATACTTGGATGAAGGGATAAAGGAGTGGGAGTTTTCAGTTCCTATATGTCGGCCATGCCAAGCACAGATCTGAATTATTGAATGCCACAATATTTTCACATGGAACGATGGCAGCAAGTACCTCTAAAGTTTGAGAAACTTCACACTGACAGATTGTTCTCCAAAAGGTCATGAACTTGGGGATGCATGGATGAAATATTCTAATCCTCTCAGAGTTTTTAGAACACTGGAAAGTTACATGAAACCTCTCTCTCGGTCCTCATTCTCTCTCTCTCCCCACCAGACGTGTTGGTTTAGTGGACGTTGAGAAGATCGCTCCGCTGGAGGAAGGCGCCCTGCCCTACAACTTGGCAGAGGTCCAGAGACAGGTAGGGAATATGAAGACTTGTTGATGTGCTTGGTTTCCTCTTCCACCTTGGCAGCTATTTCCCATCCCGGTTCTCTACGTCTAAATGTTACCGGGCACATGATTAAGGTTTATAATTGAAGAAAGTGATATTACCTTCACAGGTTATTGATCCTCCAAAATCAAAACATCAGTTTAATTTGCGATCTTTGCAATAATTCACTGAGAAATAGTTTTAGAGTCAATCTATTCCACAAATCTCTGTCTGCCTGTTTGTGGCCTGCATATCTTTGGAACTTTTCAACTTATTCTCTCTAAACCTCGTATGTGTATTGTTGAGGGCCCACAGATACATAAAAACTAATTTTATCAGGTAGAAAATAGAAAGTTTCCCTCAAAGTAGCCGGTCAACCAGTTCTCATCAGCCCTGTGCATTTTCAAAAGTTCATACCAAGGTTCAGACCGAGTTGCATCCAAGTATCACAGCCTTGAACCCTCTTGAGACCTAATCCCCACATGTGGTTTCTGTCTTAAAAAAAACATTCACCCAAAATTCACAAATCCAGGAAAATGTAGACAAGCAACCCCATCCTTGATACCCACTGGAAGTCGAACATGCTTCAAGTTGAAAATAATAGACGTGAAAAGATTTCAGAGCAGCTAACAAGAGTAATTTGTAACCAAGGAGAGGAAGAAGGATGTAGGGAGAGCCAGACAGATGAGCAGAGGACTGTTTTCTTTCTCAGGCTGTTTGGTCAGAGCTTGGTTGCCTAGCGGGTTCCAGCGCTACAGAGAAGGCTTAGCCAGGCCATGCTGGATCAGGCCCGGGCCAAAGGGGAGCAAGCAAAGGGGCCCAGCACTACACAGACGCCAGTCCTACCACAATGAGCCACTTTAGGCCCTTGTGGTTTGGCCTCAGGGGCTGGCCGTCAGCATGCTGGAGCTCTCTTCTCCTCATCTTTCGCTTGTTCTCTCCATTTCCTTTTTGATCTACATCTCCCTCTCGCTCTCTCTCCCTCTCTCTTCTCTCTACATGTTTGCCGGTTTCGCCTTTTCTCTCTCTATATCCTGTTAACTTGTTCCCTCTCTCTCCCCTCAAACATCCTGACAGTTAGTATTGCCAAGTTTCATCAGTCCTCAGGCAGACAGAGCCGAGCAGGATGGGAGAAGTGGAGGGGCTTGTGTAGAGAGGACGTTTGAGCAGGAAGCAAGATCTGAGGATGAATTGAAGGGATGGGGGGTGGGGTTGTATGGTTCTCTGACAGGTGGACCTGTTCTAGAGACTTCCATCCCACACACACAGATACTACACTCCACCGCCCCCTCTCTCCCCAGGGTGGACAGGCCAGGGCTGGTCAGGCCAGACAAGGCAACAGGTACTTCAGGTGGAGGAAGGTGCGTGTGACTAATGCTGGTTATGAGCTCTCAGATTACTCTGATTCTAATTGTATTTGACGAATGGTATTTCAGGCTAATATAGTCCAGATGCAGTTACAGAGATTTATGTCAACCCAGGGGAGCAATACAAAGTTAAGCAGCTAAATAAAATTATGTCAGAAGATAATACAGACATATCTCTACATGTCCCTCGCTTCAGGTGGACATGGGCAATGTATTAACAAGGAATAGATGAAGTAGTAATTCCAAATTAAGTGTAATTGGGACGTGTGTTAACCTGTAATGTAATCTTAATTGTGCACAGTACAATTAAACCAATTTATGTTATTTTGTAATTTAGAAATTTACTTTTGGACAAAAATTTACAAAAATTCTTTATTATACTTTTAAAATAGCAAAGTTGATCACGCTGCTTCAGCAGATATTAGCACGTGGTTCAGAGTTCTTCATGTTTTATTCCAACACTATGGAATCGTCTGTATTTCTAACCCTGAATCACCTGATCACTGTTGCTGGACTTTACATTGTTATCAACAGTGAGTTAACCAAGCACTTAATTGAATTGTCGACAAATCTATAAAAACAACTCTATTTATGATTTTGACAATTCATTATTTGTGAATAGCTTTAATAAATGCTTGGTTGCAGATTGTTAAAAGCAAGATTCACTGAGTTTCTGTTTCTATAGCACTGAACTGACAATAATAATCAATTTTCTGACATTTCAGAGTCTAAACATTGAATTATTTCAAAAATCAATCAATTAACTGTCTGGGTTTTATCTTAATACTATCTTTCATATTGTATTTCATTTTTTAATACTGGATTTGTTGACTACATACAAAGATCTTTCAGTGTTCTGTGAATTGATTGGGTTTAACATGATGCGGCACGTTCGACGAATGATCTCCTAACCTGTAATTTATCTTGCAGGATGGTGGAATTGGCTGTGTGGCATTCACTGTTTTATGAGGAATGGTTTTGAAGTATATGTGGAATGTTATAGAGAAATAAACCAGTGTCCTGTGTGCTGGGATGTGTCTCTGTCTGACTGTGTGTCTCTGTCTAACTGTGCGTCTCTTCGACTGTGAGCAGCAGTTGGGCAGTGATGGCTCCCGCCCTGTCCTGGTCCAGGTGGCAGAGTCGGCCTACAGGTTCACCCTCGGCTCATTTGCAGGGGGTAAGAGTCATACCCCATTGTCTTCCCACATACCTTCAACCCACCGCCCATCCACCCATCCATCTATCCACCTACCTGCCTGCCTACCTGCCTACCCCCGCACTCTGCTGTCCTCATAAGAAAAGGGTAAGAGAGAGGACAATGGCTCCTCTATTGCCCCTTCCCTTGCTTACATGAACAACGGTCGCTCCCCTGCTTTAAGAGAAGTGCTCCCTCTCCCTCCATCTCGCTCCGTCCTGTCCCACCTCTCTGCGTGCCATGGGAAAACCTTCTTTTGTTGATTCTTTTGTACCTGTGTGAGTGATCACAAGGAGGAAGGTGAAGGTGGGAGGGGGGGTGAAGGGTGGTGCCCAGTTCTTGTGTTTGGCTCCAGACTCCCCGCTGTTTTTCTCCTACTCCTCCCTTCCTTCATTCCTCCCTTCTCCTCCTCCTTCTATCCCAAGGGAGACAGCTTAATAAGGAGGTACAGGGCCGGCATCTCTTCTTCTCTCGGCCTCTCTCTAATTAAGTCTGTCGCCCAGGGTCGGCTCTTTTTGTTTGCGTCCGTCTCACAGGCCGAAATCACCGCAACTCAAAACATCATTCTTAACATTGTCCTCACAGACTTCCCCTTCCTCCTCCTTTACCGCTTCTTCCTCTTCAAGGGTCAGTTCCCTCAAGTTACAAAAAGACTTATCTTGAGTGGTATCTGGTAATGCCAGCAGTTTAACATTTTGTTTGCATGTGTTAGAATTCCCCTACTCCGAATCGTGTTATGTATCTACCTGTTTTGCGCACTTTCTTTCATTATACATGTTTTTATCCTCCAAAGTAGTTAATGTTAACACGTTATGATTCTGATGTCAAGCAAGTGTTTTTCTCCTGTTGCAGTCTTACAATAAGCTTGACAATGGCTCTCAGAATAGGTCTGGATTATTCATGAATTACCTCTGAGCTTTTGACAATATGCCACTTGTGCCACCAGGAAGCTTAATGTCGCCATCGCCCTGAATCATTTAGTTTTCATTCACATCTGTAGATGCACTGTGTAATAATCACAGAATATCCTCCGACCTTATCTTCACTCCCGCTCTTCTTGTTCTATTTCTGTTGCAATGGTGGGATATGGATGCTGGTGAAGGCAATGGTGGCACGGTCATAAATACTTTAGTGAAGATGTGTGTTCAAATAAAAAGATAACACCCTGCTCACATGTGGCTGGCATCTAAATACAGCTTTTGTTTTGTTCTCTGTAGCTGTGGGTGCCACAGCGGTGTACCCCATCGATCTGGTGAAGACACGCATGCAGAACCAGCGGAGCAGCGGCTCCCTGGTGGGAGAGCTCATGTACAAGAGCAGCTACGACTGCTTCCGGAAGGTGGTGCGCTATGAGGGCTTATTCGGACTTTACAGGGGTGGGTATGCATGAATACATTTTTTAAACACTATATATTTAAAATATTATATATATATTATCATGGGATAACGATATTCCTAAACTGAAAACCTTAAATATTTAGTTGACCTGTGTTCTTAAATCATCTAAAATGTTTTCCAACAATGTTTTAACCCATAGAAATCCCCAATTCTATTCATTTTATTTCATTTTGGTCATCTTACTCGTGGCTTTGTCTGTCTCTGCCATAACTTCGGGGGCAAACGACACATGATGAAGTAACAACACACAACAAGCCAGTTAGCCAGCTGGATGTTTATTCCTCCCACTGTTTCTACTGGTCTCTTATAATGAATCAGGATTATTCAATGCCATTTTCTGCATAACGTGAATAAAACGTAAATACATTACCCTATCTGTGAACATGACCTACGCCTGAGTCACGTCAGGTAGATTTTCATCGGCAGTGGAGGTGAAGACAAAAGTCCCATGATCCCACACTGATTTACAACATCATCAATCTCTGTGTTTATTATTTTGATTGAGTGACCCCTATCAGCCAAGGTTACATATTGTATGTCTAACCTGCAGTCATGGTTGTCGATAAACGTTTGCGATGCACTTCTCCTACAATACTCTTTCTTTATGATCGATTTACTGTTAAAAACTAGTAAAACCATGGTTATACTAGAAAGCATTACAAGTGTAGGTTTAACATACAGTACATGTTATTGAGTAAAACTTGTAATAAATTGGCCACCATCATATCTGCTTGCTCAGAGCTTTCAGGTAATCAAGTAACGGGCAGTCAAATCTATGAAAGAGGGTTTGTTTTTTTAAAGGAGCTGAGATGTAAGAGACTAAGGAGGAGACGTGTAGTGTGGACAATGAAAGAGAAGGGAAACGGGAGGAGATGAGAAGAGAAGCGTAGGGTGGACAGGGGGGCGGTGTGACTTCACCTCTCTGTTGACCTGCCTCCTTTGAAGTGATTACGAACTGGCCGAGCACTTTTCCGAGTGGGACAATGAATGTCACACGCAGGGCCACATACCTTATGCCTGTGTCACGACTTAGTGATGCCGCATGTCTAGACCCTACACACTCACACAAACACATAAAAAGACAGGCACGCACAGGCGACAACTTGGGCATGCAGGTATGCACATACCAGCGCACGGCATCACTAATGACTACCTGCCCTGTCTTCAGACACTGGAGTTAGTGTGTCTGTGTGGGTATTGTTGGGGTAGGACTGAAGGAGGATTGAAAAATGGTTCCCTGGAGCAGCGGACAGCCCTTTTTAAAAAACCCCATGATTTTGATTGACAGCACTGGGCTCCTGAGAGCAAACTTGAATGCATGACTTTCTGTGGGAAACACAAAGGCCATCAATGGTGGAATGGCTTCACAGACACAGAGACAGACATGTCTGGCTCCAGATATACAGCCCGACAGGTAACCTGACAACCAAACTGAAGTTACGTAATATTAGTTTAAAGTAGCTTCACTTTTAGAAAATATCTGCTCAGGGAGGAATGTTAAATCATCTGCTCCAAATTGGCACAATTACTGGTGCTTGATGTGGGAGGCAGGAATAAACAAAACAGCACAAGAAGAAACAGGATCATGTTTCAAGTTTTTTTAATGGGGATAATTTTTGTCCGTGCTTCTTCTAATATATTTTGTGTTGAAGAAATTCTTGGAAATGTAAAAAAATTATTTAAGTTTGAGGGTTATGGTTTGTGTGTGTGTGTGTGTGTGTGTGTGTGTGTCTGCACGTGTGTCTGGGTAGGGGGCCAAGTTTCATTGTGCTCTGTTGTGATTATTTTGTTTATTTTTATCCAGCTCTGGGTTGTAATTGAGGTCTGTGTAAACTTTTGGTCGGTTTGTTTTATACTCTGCCCTTTTTTCCTATTCTGGGAAGCAGTTTCTCTTTCTTCATCCTCTCTTTACCCCTTCTTCCTCTCTCTCTCTCTTTCTCTCTCTCTCTTCTCGCCACCACTCTGATGTCCCCGCACTCCACATCAATAGATTTCATTAGAGTCTGGGGGGATCCTGCAGGGTCAGACGCATGCAGCAGGAAGCCACGCTTCATGTGGAGTGTGTGGAAGTGGTATATGTACAGTATATGTGTGTGTGTTAGTGTGTGTGTGTGTGTGTGTGGGGAGGGGTACCACACCACTCTTTTTTTTTCCTAATCATCTCGTCCTTTCCTAATGATAGGTCTGGTACCACAGCTACTGGGTGTGGCGCCCGAGAAAGCCATAAAGCTCACAGTAAGTCGCTGCGTTACACACATGCACATAGACACAGATCCATGAGGTTCTATCTGATTTTATATCGTGATTCTAGGCATCTAACATGTATAGTTGGTTGTGTGCAGTTAACGACCACAATGAGCTTCCTTCCCTTCTTTGCATGTTACCTGTGCATCAGGCACTGTTTTGAAAAGCTTGCTAATGCCCTTCATTCATAATCTCCACTTGTCCTAAGTTTATTAAGTCAATCATGCGATGTTGGCGTTAATATTTGTGCTATGGATTTTCTACATCACAGGTTTCAAAGAAAATACTGTTTGTAGTGTATTCACTCTATATTCATGTGAGGTTTCACTGCACTGTACCAGCGTAAGGAATGGCAGCTTTGTATGAAACTATCATTTTGTGTTTCCAGGTGAATGACTTTGTGCGAGGAAAGACCAGACAGAAGGACGGCACTGTCCCTCTGGCGTCTGAGATCCTGGCTGGTGGATGTGTGAGTCTCTTTTTGGACATTTTTGATGGTTTAGTATTGGATCCTGGATATTTTTTTCAACCGGACGACTCAAATGACACAGTTATTTAAAGATTTAACCAAGAACCTCTATAAAAAAATAATGAGCCGACCCTTTCAGAGACTGCTCCAGAAGTGTGACCACAGTGTAATAAGCCATTCATTTGCGAAATCCAATACAATCCAATAGGGATGTGCACCATCACATAATTCATTTTAATAGTGTCATATTTTAAAATGTGGTCATTAATTATAATATCGTGGGATGGATGTTTTTGCATCATGTCTGCAGATACAGGTACAGCAGCAGAAAATGAACGTAAAATTGCTCTTGACTCTGCTAACATCACAAAACTGGAGCATCTTTTGGCAGAAAGGACAGGGTTTGATTTTGAAATGTTAAATAAAGCCCAGTGAAGCAGTTCACACATGCACGGTACATGTAGGCGTATGTGCTGATCTCGCACCCACAGAGAATGCCAAGCACCTGCGTGTGCCGTGATCTCCACTCATGTGTGTTTTATTCATGTCTTGTGAGAGCGAGTGGAGCTGTCCACTAAGCTGAAGGTTCCTTCATAGCTTACTGATTCTCAGCGCCACGGGCACAAACACATGTGTGTGGGTGCGTGATGGTCGTCACTGTTAATTTCCTACGGTGCTGAAATGCATTTGACTACTTTTTTCCAAATCCATATGGCGGCACTTCATGCAGGCTACAGTTTTTACATAAGGTTTATTTTGGAACGTGGGGGTCGGGCATGCAACTGTTTACAGCACCCACTGGCAGGGACATAAATTGGCGCCTATATCAGCTCCGGCTAATGTGAGGTCTGAGCAACCAGAGGAACTGCTTCGCTTAATCATTGAAGCTGTTTTACGATAAAGTTAATGCTCAATAAAGTAAGAGGACTGGTTTCGAAAAGGGCTTTACGCCTCTTACTGGGAGCCACTTCTTTTTTAACGTGACACAGCTGATTTTGTAGGAACTTGAAGGTAATAAATGTGAAGAAATGTTTGAAACACATTTGGACTATGTCATTATGACATCTTTGTGGGGTTTAAACAGTTTCTGGTTTCACAGCATATTGTGATAAGCTTCCCAATGGTTGGTTGTTCCATTTTAATCCCAAATGGCCCTGGTGGTTTGGTTGATACTCTCCAGGATCAACTGGTAGAGAAAACTATGTGGTTTAAACCAGTTTATTTCCTGCTTCTGTTGGATTTTCCAGTATAACTATGTGACATCATTGTCTGTATTGGTTTGAGGTTCTCTCTCTCGTTGAACTCCAGTCTGGAGCCGGTTAATCTACTTTGCTGTAAGCGGAAACTGAACATTGGAAAACTATTTAATTTGCTATCATCATGATATTCTGAATATACTTTTTTCGAACTAAAGCCTTCGTCCCTTTCTCAATGTTAATGTTGCGTATTCTATATCGTGTCTAATGATAACCATGATCATTTTGGTTTCATCTCTAATTCTGAATTAGTCAATCCTAGGGATTTGGTTTGATCAGACATTGTCAGCTCACACGTGACAATCGCTTCTCTTCACTGAGATGAAAAGTTCCTCTCAGTTTCCACCTTCAAATTCACTAAGCTCTCATTTCTCTGACAGTGTGAATGTGTCCCCACGTTCATCATGTCTGCAGCGTTCTATTCAAATCCAGCCAACGATACATATTTCGGTGCTCAACTTTTTTTTTCCACAGTCAAATAAATCCAAACATGGAGCATCTCTGTCCCGCTCCATCATTCTGGCTCTTCAAAGAGCACCGTGCAGAAACGATGCCGTGCAATACACTGACAGTGTGTACAGTACTAAGGCAGCACACATCTCTTAACTATGTTTACCTGTTTTCTGAGGGCCGCCCCTCTGACAGCTGAGCGGACAGACACGGACCTGTTCGGAGGCAGGCAGTCACCGCTTGTTGATGGAACGTGGAGAGATCACACATGAAACAGCAAATGTACATGCTGTACATGCTTGTGTTCATGTATGACAAACAGAAGAGCACACAGGTGCACGTGCACACACACACACACACTAACACACACACACACACACACTCACACACACACACACACACACACACACACACACACACACACACACACACACACACACGCTTGTAGGCAGGAGACGAAGATTGACAGCAGCTGCTACCTGAGATCTCCCAGTCTGTTACCTACCCCCCTCCCATCAGAGGTTTTGATCACTGGGCTGTCACATTCTACCCACAATCCATGCGTATGCACACACACACGCGCGGGCACGCAGAAACCGTGAGTCCTCCAAGGCCGAGCAAATGAAAGAAGGTCTTTCACTCAACCCTCTTTTGATGCCGATCACTAAAGCAAAGTATTTCAGGATACACAAGTCATTATGGGTTTAGCTGCACTCAGGCACATTCAATTGACCTTATTTGTTCTGGGAATATGTTTAAGAAACGCTTTAACATGGTACATTTGCTGCAGTTAAATTTTGGATAGTGATTTTATTTTGTGAAGGAGAAGGGCAACGAAAACGCCAGGAAAGCAAATATACTGAGGAGATGTCCTCCACTGTACTGGGTGTGAAACGGAGCGGTTGCCTTTATATTTTATACAAGCCATATGGATTCAGGAGCAGAACCATAACAGAGGCGGAGGGAGAGGATAAACGTAGAGGAGAGGAGTGCGGACGGATGGATTTTTCCTCTTTTCCTCCGTGAGCCGTCGTGACAGCTCCTTTCATCCTGGCTGAGGCCCCGGTGTTAGTGCTGGCACTGCACTCTGCCTGCCACTTTATCTTACACGCGTACACACACACACACAGACACACAGACACACACACACACACACACACACACACACACAAAAACATACACACACACACACACACACACACACACACATACATTCAGACAAGGCGAACCCTCCTGAACCCCGTTTTATAGCGAGGCTCCAGCCACAGCACATGAAATCTGTTTATATCGTTTGGTAGCTGTGAAAGTGTCGGGTGGACCACAGTGTCAGACTCGGATGATCCACGCCACATTAAGCACAAGAAAGAAAGAGAGAGGGACTAGTAATGAAGCATGTGTCTTACTTCTTCTATTTCACCTCCTTTTCCCTTTTCTTACTTTTCTTATCTCTTAACACTTTACCTCTGTCTATTCATTTTCCCCTCTTCAATAGGCTCCTTTTCTCACCTTCCCTTTCCTCCCTCCTCTTCCCTCGCTCTAAACCCGAGGCTCAGCACCATTAAGCTCCAGCGCGGGTTGCCAGTTTCTAATGATTATTTGGTAAGAATGGCATGCTCCGTTGACTGAGCTGGCTGGATGCTTATCTGGCAGTTTACTGGCCTGTGTTTCACGACTTGAGTTACACAAAATACTTAATGGGTCGCTGCCGAGAGGAGGAAGAGGAGGAGGAGGAGTGAGACTCTCGAGTCAGGACAGTAACACTTTTCATTTCCATTGTAGATGTATGACAGTTTGGACAGTTGGTTTAAGACTTTGTAATGGTTTTCTTATTCAAGACTGTCGTGAAGTATGAAAACATTATCTGTGAATCTGACGCACGCACAAACACACACACACACACACACACACACACAAACACACACACATGCGCACAAAGGGTGAGGGCTGTTTAGTACAAATAAGAGCGGCTCTTTTTGCAGTATACACACACTCACACACAAGTAGCTACCCTTATTAGCACTTTGCATTTGCATCCATTCATTGAGGACGGTCTAACTAAAACCTTATCACGAACGTTAACGATATCATTACCAAATCATGCCTAACCCTTATCTTAACCTAAGCACAATTAACATCTTATACCTTTAACCTTAGCCAGGACCTCAGCAGTGATGTTTTGCCTCATAGGACCAGGCTTCGGTCCTCATGAGGTCTACTGGTCCGGACAAGGTCAGTGTTTATATGGGAAAAGGTCCTAAAGAGGTAACAAAAACGAGTACACACACACACACACAAACGGCTAGGAGCTGTGGTGCGTGTATAAGGTGCTGACGTCCCCGGTCTCTAAGGTTCACCTTGCCTTGTAATTACCTGGGAAACCGCCAACGCTATCGCTCCATAATCACAACCCTCAACCTCTCTGCCTCCGACTCGACCTTCCCTCACTTCTCTTGTTTGGACTACTCCTCTCTCTGTTTCTGTCTCACTATCTTTCCCTCTCTCATTAGCTGTCTTTGTGTTTATTCGTTTGATTCTCTCCATTGTAATCATCTCCGGCCCCTGCACTGGACATTCTAAGTTATATTCCGCAGTCGTAACACAGGACGGTGACGGGCACAGAGAAAGATACCTGCTTTGTCACTCCACCTCTTATCTCTTGTTGTCACGCCTAATTGTCGCCTCATCTGTCTGAACAATGTTGTTGTTTGAGGTCCTTGAGTTAACAACATCTCCATCTCCAGTCTCATTACAATCCAATTGAATAAGACAACGCTGCTAGCAGCTGGAGCCAATAACCTCTTAATGCTCACGCTATTAGGCAGCATGTAATCAGCTAGGTTATTTCCATGAAACAGGTCATAGAGAGCAGAGAGAGATGTAGCAGCTTCAGAGCAGAAGCCCTCCAGCGATTCACTGCCTGTGGCTGGATCTGGAAGGAGAGCTGCAGCCCAGTACACTCTCAGCTGCACACACCTTCAATGAGACGACTATGATCTCTGCCTCTCCCTTCTCCTTCTCCTCTGTGAGGCCTTCGCCGAAAAGGCAAGAGGCAACAAGCACAATCCATCATTCATAAAGGGCAGAGTAAAGGAGGGGGGAGAAAAGGAGAGAAAACAACAACAAACAGACTAGGCCTATTTAAGACAGAAGGGGCGCCATGGCAACCGATTGCTATCTAATTGCGATGTTCCGCCCTTCAGTGTGCAGCGACGGTAACCACTAGCAACCGCAGCGGGAGAGAGACGATATTAGAAAAAGATCAGGGAGATTGTTTGAGTGGAGGTCAAAGAATGAGAGAGAGAGAGAGAGAGAGAGAGAGAGAGAGAGAGAGAGAGAGAGAGAGAGAGAGAGAGAGAGAGAGAGAGAGAGAGAGAGACAATGGTTAAACGGCAACAAGAGGAACAGAAATAGACAAACAGTGACAGGAAAAGAAGTTGGAAGAAGTTCACTTTGCAGATAAATAAAAAAATCAACAATCGGCGTCAACATCTCTCAGCATCTATAGAAGCATTCTGTAAATGCCGTCATTTAACCGGTTGTCTCGCCTCAGCTCTACCGCAGCAGCTCCCTCTTATACTTAAAAGCTCTGCCGACCTGCGAGAAGAAGAAACCGGCCTGAACTTGCTGCCGTCTTGTTGCCCTCCTTCCACAAGTACAGGTTTGCACAAGGACCCAAAGTGAGAGGTTAGAGAGGCAAAGGGGAGGTGGGAGAGTCCCCGCTGGGTCCGGGTGGGGAGGACAAACAGCTGACAGACCCGGCTGCCTCAGCTGGATTTCCCGGCACACTCCTGGACTCTCCTCCTCTCCACATGTTTGTTCTGCAGCTGGTTGCTGAGGCAGCACTATCGTTAAATTACATCATCCGCTGACATTGTGTACCAGCTCGGTAACAGAAACTGTTTCTCTCCTGATGGTGTCATCATGTTTTTCTATGTGGATGAAAAAAGACACTTGTTTTCAGCGAAAAGCACCAAATGTCACATTGAAATACAAAAGACAATAATAACATTCAAAGTGGGTGTGATTTGCAGCAGAGTTTATTGTTATCCAATCCTTCATTCTGTTGAGTTCTTCCTTCTTGTCTTTGTGTTCCTTCAGGCCGGAGGCTCTCAGGTGATCTTCACCAACCCTCTGGAGATAGTGAAGATCCGTCTGCAGGTGGCAGGAGAGATCACCACGGGGCCAAGGGTCGGGGCCCTGTCCGTCATCAGGGACCTCGGCTTCTTTGGACTTTACAAGGTGGGAAACATTGTTCAGGTCACGTAAAGATCATCACACACACAAAGCAGCTGGGGCAGTGTTGTAATATGCGCTGCCTGTTTGACCCTATGTCTGATCTAGACTCGTCAAATTACATGGTATTCCAGAATTTAAGTAATGAATATTTTTTTTAAACCCATATTCAATAAGACTGAATTTTAATGGAAAGTTCTACAGAGCTTATGATGCTGTTTGTTCAGCTGGATTTTAAATCAAACAATTTTATATAATATTTTTGACCTTTGTTCTTAGTCCGCTATATTTTCTGCTGTGCTTGAGATTTTTTGCTTACATCCTCTTGAAATCAGAGAGTAGAGTTATGTAATTGGGGCAATTCAGAGATGCACAAAATAAACTATTCCTGCAATTTTCTCTGTTGTAGAATTATAACTGTTTGGTCACAGAGGGAAAGGGACTCCATTCTCCCAAATGGAATACCGTATTTTATGTCATCACTTTGCTGTCACAGTCTCTTATAGACTGAAAGTGCCCCGAAAAATGTTTTGTCACTGCCACAACAGTTGCCGCCCATCGAGAATCCCAGAATCCCACTGGACACACACATGTTTTGGAGCTCAGTGTTCACTTTAGTTCAACTTTGGCCACTAACTGTTGTAGGATTCCCCTGTAGTGTGTGCACTGTCATGGCTCACACAGCTGCCCTTAGAAAACTACTGAACGGATTTCCAGGAAACTCGGTGAGTGGATAAAGTGGAGTTCACTTTCTTTAACACTGTGAGATTGGGTCACCATTTTCCTGGAGTTGACTGACCGTTAGATTTAACAGGACGGGTTGTGTGCGCTCTCTTTAGTTCTCTTCTAGTTCTGAGGGTCAAATATTTAAATTGCTAAATGAAATTTACACAGATTAGCCTTAGGATCCTATGTCAGGGGCTCTGATGTGTTATTGAAAATTATTAAACACTGGTTTAAATGGAAGAGCAGTATGTTGGCCTCAACACAGACAAACACACTTCTTCATGTGTTTCGGCCAATTTGAGAGCATTTTATTCGGGTCCCGGAAAACGAAATACTACTACTACTAATAATTATTATAATAATTATTATAATAGCCATTCACCCATTCACACACATTCATTCAGTGCATCTATGTGCAGTACATTCTCTACATCAAGCACACACTGCCTGAAGAGACATGAGGAGGAAATTGCGGTTCAGTGTTTTGCCTCAGGACAATTTGCAACACGGACTGATCTAATCACAGACTTTCTGGTTAGTGGACAACCAGCTCTGAATCCTGAGCCAGAACCGACGAAATCAGTGCAGTTTCTTATTAGTTTGGAGAGAGAGCTCCTAAGAGAGAGGGCAGCTTTGGAGAAGGCTCTCTCACCCCTGGACTGCTGCTTGATGTATCCAGTCACAGACAGGGTTTTAAAAATGTACTCTCAGCAGTTAAAATATAAGATTGTGAAATTACAGTGAAAGGATATTGAACATTGAACAAAATAATGATTGAAGAAATTAACCCTGTACTCTGGAGAGCCCCAGTCTTTTTGTTTATTCTATATAACAATAAATTCAAGTTACATTAATCAGCATATCAAATCTAGATGTCCAGTATCCATTCTATTGTATTTTTATCAACTTTACAACACTCCATTATTTCTCATTGCTGTTGTGACTAAATGTGATTTATTTTGTAACTATTGCACAATTAAACATATTACCTTACCCCACATCAGCCATCATTTAAATCAACAGTTCCACGTGGTCTTCTCTTCAAGAACGAGAAAAGGCACAATTTATGCTAAAAGCTGTATTTAACCTTAATTGCCATAATTGGTATTTTTCAATGGCACAGGGCTAAAAATTACAGTGCACTGTTTGAACATATTAGGCCTGTGTGATATAATGCACCGACACATAGTAAAGCAAGCGTGAAAGATTACAGTGTCACACTGATATGGCAATATTGTTGTGTTGTCGCGTTTTTAAAGCCTATTTCCTGTATTTTCATAATAATTTCCTTCATAAATATTATGACTCCTAACGTCGGTCTGTTTTTACCAGTGCGATGCACAGCCACAGTGTTTAGAAAAAGTATTTGTACCACTTAAGACCGAAGAGCTGTACGAATCAGTGGCTAACACTAATATTAGCGGCTTAACGGGCTAGACATCAGCCCTCAGGGTGAAACCGAGCACGTCTAATTAAATTACAAAAATAAGTGTTGATGGAACTTGGCAGGAGAGATGCTGCTCCGATTGTAAACACAATCAACTGTGAAAATGTCACACTCGTACCTGCGGCTGTGTTAATTTGACCCGTTTTGCTTTAAGTTAGTTGATGACACTTGTTTTGTCAAATTTCCAAGGAGCAAAAAGTTTTTCAAATCCTCAGGACTTCAATTTGAATAGTCTGTTTATTGATGTTGACATCGAACACTTGTCGATTGATGTTTTTTCCTGGTGCATCTGTGTGGGTTGTGTTGACGTGGCCACTGGTCAGCACAGACCAATGTAAAGCTCCTGCTTCTGTTAACGAGGCTGTAAAAGAATGTGGAGCCTCCTCTTGTCTCCGTCTACCTGCCTACCTGTTCCTGTGTCGGTGTGTTTGTGTGCTCACTCACAGCTATTTATGACTATGTAGGAGTTTGTGTCAGTGCGTGCACGCTCATGCACACGCTTCGTTGCAGTCATCTGCTGGTCTATGTGCAGAGAGGAGACAAAGTGCATTGAGAAAGCAGTAGCGGTGTTGGTGGTGGCGGGGAGGCGGGGAGGAGACGAGCTCCAGCCTGCAAGCCCCAGACGGGCTGGCTCCGGAGGGGCTGCACCCAGGCACAGAGCTGCCTTTGTCAGGGTAATTATCCTGACGCTCACCCTCTGCTGGTGGAGCTACCGGATGGTAGGGTGGCTAACGCACTAGCGCCACCATTCCTCGCAGGGTGGAAAATGTCATTGTACGAATATGGATCCAGATGATGTTTAAAAGTCAACGTACATGAAGGTCACTTGCATGTAGAAGTACACTGCAGATTCTGACTCAACAAAATAAATGCATCTTCCAAGACTCTATGGAGCTGCTCTGCAAGTGCCTTTAGTCTCAGTCGCTGGGATGCTTGCTTGTCTGTCCCACCTCGATAGAATCTCCAAGCTTTCAGCAGCTGCTCGGGCCCCAGTGAGCAGGAGGGACAGGCAGACAAGAAGTGCCAGTGGGGAGAGAGGGAGAGAGAGAGAGAGAGAGAGAGAGAGAGAGAGAGAGAGAGAGAGAGAGAGAAAGAGAGATAGCCCAGGTATCTGTCAATCCTCTCTCTATCTCTCTCTGTGTGTGTGTGTGTGTGTGTGTGTGTGTGTGTGTGTGTGTGTGTGTGTGTGTGTGTGTGTGTGTGTGTGTGTACACAGAGGAACCAAAGGATTATCCTTAGGAGTTAAATGAAGCCTGTCCAAAACGAGACCCTGCCCAGCTCATTAAACGCTTTCTGTTGACTGTAGTCGCTGTATCAAGACGGTGGCAGCACGCCAGCAGGCTTGAAATACAGCAGGAAACTCAATAGGCTTGATGATACAGTGTTGTTTACTGTGGCAGACGAGGAGCCATCTTCGTCAGCCAGTCTGTCTTCCCCTGCTTTTCACACTCTGTTCCTGTCTGCTTTGCTTTCGGAGCCGTCTCCTGTCCCTCTTCACCTGCTGCTGAGGACACACAGTGTTTGCTTATGGAGAGACTTATGTGATTTCTGTTGCATGTTCTGGCCAATACTTCATTCTGTTATATAAGATCCATCCAGCAGACTTTTGGAAATAGTTAATGGTTGAATATCTTGTTTCTGATGTCGATGTTTCGCATTCGAAAAATAAACAACTTCAGAGCCCAGAGCCAGAAGTCAAGGTTTTTAATCCCCCAAGCTCCATCACTGTTTCTCTGCTCTCCTTTCTGCTTATTTCCATCTGTGTTTTTGAGATTACACCTCTACAACAAATATAATGGCCTGAAATACCTCTGCTTCTCCGTCTCCAGGGTTCCAAGGCCTGTTTTCTGAGGGATATCCCCTTTTCGGCCATCTACTTCCCCTCTTACGCTCACATCAAGGCTTACCTCACCGAGGAGGACGGGAGGATAGGGCCAGCCAAGATGCTGTTTGCTGGAGCTCTGGCAGGTAAAAGGCTTTCATCTCCACTGCCTCTCCACGCGAGCTGGCAAAGGGACGGGCAAATTCATGCTGTCCTTAAAAAAAAGTGGTCAGAAAGCTCATACCTCCTCCCAGGCTACCACCCCACTTCACCATGTTAAAAGATTTCCTGGATTCGCCTGTTTACAAGTTCCACTTACAAACGTCATGGGCTTTTTCTTCTTACCCTAAACATTATGGAAATCAGTTCAGTCGTTTTTTTGTGTATGTATACACACAGTATATATGAACACATAATTGTGGGTACACACAATAATAATAAGAAATTGAAGCAGGGAGATTACTTACTGTAAAGCAAATATTCCTTGGTTTTTATTCTGGTAATCTTTAGTAAGTAAACACTACTAATTTCTGTATTGCAGGCTGTTCTATGCAGGGGGGCTATAGGAGCATGTACTAATTATAACTTGATTCTTGCAGGCAGCATCGAACCTGAAACAGTTTGAAATATTGATGGCTTTGTCAGATTAAGACAATAATATCAAATTGCACGATGAGTTCTCTTTGTCCATGAGGAAAATACATCCACTTGGGCTGTAACTGACTGTATGATATGGATCATGTTTTGCCTAAATGAAATACAATCTATGTTATTATAAAATGTGATGTTTCTACGATGAGTAACATTCATTTTTCTCCCTGAGAGTCACTGTCTCACTTGAAGTGGCACAGCACTCCCTGGACTCTCTGCAGTGTGGAAAATAGTTTTTAAATCTGTAGAAAAAAGAGCATCGATAATCAAACAGTATTAGAATGAGGAGAGAAAATGTAGCTGGTTATTTTAATATATCTCATGAAGCCAAGTGCAGTTGTTTTACAGGGCCATTCTCTGTAGCTTGTTTAGAGTCTATATAAATCCCATGTTTCATTTAAATAACTTTGCCTTGTAGAGTGTCCCCATGACCTTCTCTTGAAAATACTTTTTTTTAAATATATATCTGAAAATCCACATTGAGCCACAAAAGTCAGCTCCAGTCGCTGACACAATGTGCAGAGCCTCCAACTTAATGAAATGAAATCTTTGGCGCTGACAAGTTGTGTGCAAAGTCTGCAAAGCAGGTCCCCCTGTGCTTTCTCCTCAGACCTCCACACGCCTGCAGTAGCAGTGGCGGAGCCCGGAGTTTGAAAGCCAGGCAGCCTCTGACCGCAGGCTCCATGGCGGTAGCTGCTAATTAGAGCGCTGCTTGGTGATTGGGGACTGGGGGTTTTGGAGCTCCGCTGCAGGGAAGCGCCTCACATGCTTGCCAAGCAGGCCCTGCAGGGAGGCTTTCCAACCCTAATATATTGTACACGCACATACACACGCACGTCAAGAAAGCACACACCCCCGCGCAAACATGGTCGTGCATACTTTAAACATGTTCACACTGCATTCATGTATACAGTCCGATCTGTAGTCAGCTTTAGTTTAGTGCAGTGAGCGAGGAGACCCAAACATCCAAGGACTTAACAACTTTATCCTCTGCATGAAAACATGAGCCATCCAAAGCCAAGTCTTAATATTGGATTTATCCTTAAGAAAACACTTATATCAGCTCAATGCTCTCTGGCCAAGTTAAGAAGCTTTACAACATTTGCATGAAAGACTCAATATTTGTTTTGAGTCCTCCGAGATGTGTCAGCAGCACTCGCCTCTTGACGCAAAGGCGCACGGCACAACACGGAAAAACTCATAAATCCAGAGTCCCTCCTCCATTTGTACTCCGGTTCCTCACCACAGGACTGGCAGCCACGGCTCACGGACTCCGAGCAGAAAGGAGCCTCATGATTTCTTTATTTTTTTCGTTGCTGCGACACGTTTATCATCCCTCTGTCACGTATATATTTATCAGCGGTTGCAGCATTCTGGCAATTAGTCTTTTACAGGCAGCGCAGGAAATTGAATTACACGCTCAGTTTGCACAGCATTATTTAGCGAGGCATTACTCTGCTCTGTGAAGAACAGTGTTGGACATCTCCAAGTGGCGTTAGCTCTTTATTGTTGAATGTGAGTAGTGGAGGGAACTTTTGGGTTCTGAGGAAGACTGAAGAATGAATATAGATTTTTTTCTATTTTGCTCAACCCATTATTTAAACTAGATTAAAGTAATATTCTTATTCTATCTAACTACAAGTTAAACTTGATTAGTCAATTAACAGAAAATGAATCTGCAATTTCTTTTATGATCGTTCAAACATGACTTTTCAGTGTGTAGAATTTAGTTGCATCTCGTGGTGAAGTTGTATATTGCAGCTGAATACCCCTCACCTCCCCCTCCCCTACCAAACATGAGAGAGAACCTGAGGTAACCTTCAGTTGTCCAAAAACTCAAAAGGTGTTTTTAGTTTGTCCAGTTAGGGCAAAAAAACATGGCGGCCTCTGTATAGAGGGCCTGCTACAAAGTATTTAAATATAAAGGGCCCATTCTAGGGTAAAGAAAAATAACAATACGTATCATTTAAATGATTAAACACTACTGAAAACAACCTTAGTATTATTTTATATTCAATTTCTGCCAATAGATACCATTCACCTAAATCTTACACACGGGACCTTTAAAGGCACTTTTTCACCACCAGAGTTGCTATGGAGCAAAGTTTTTACAATTCAAAAGTGGGAACATGAAGGATGACTGGCTAGCATGCACACAGAGATTCTGATGTAGGGATATTGTCACCTAAAAAAAAAAACTAAATTCAGTCTGTTTCTGGATACATGGCATCTATAAATATAATCCCTCCTCTAATGTAGAAGCTGTTGTGCGCTGTACAGAATGTAAACCAAATTTATGATCCGTAGTGGGTTATATGAAGCAAAAGATTAAGAGGAGAAAATACTCTGCAGAATGATTTTTAGGGAAATACTCATAAATTCATCTAAGGAAAATACTTTGTCCTACATGTTCAGTGATGGAGGTTTGAGAATCCACTAACAACACAAAGTCCTAACACCAGTTATAAAGACAGAATTAATGGGTTTTAATGAAGCTCACCACTCGGCCATTATTCTGCAGTTCAAGTTTGCAATTTTCAATAACGTCAGAGTTTCTACATCTTCCGATCATTTGTTTCCTATAATAGTTCTGCTCGACCTGTCCCCGTCTCCTCCTGTCTCCCCGGCTCAGTTCAGGGCAGGTGGTCAGTCTCCTCTGGGTGCAACCTAGCGCTGAGTTGATCAGGCTCAGGCTGAATAGCTCGTTTTGCCGTTACAAATACCGAGAAGTCAGTGCAAATTGTCAAGAGGGCAGTTGATGGTAATGACCAAGCCATCAATGATTGAGCACATTCATGGCTGAAGTGGCTGGAGTGTGTGTGTGTTAGTGTGTGTGTGTGTGTTAGTGTGTGTGTGTGTGGTGGCGTGGGGTCGGGGGTGGGGGTTTAGCCAGCCCGTCACTTTCGGTGGTACGTGTGGCACAGTGTGCGTTGCCGTCATTACCGTCCATTGTCTGGCCCCTTTCAAACAGCTGTAAGAAGGGTGGGAGAGGGAGGAGAGGCAGAAAAAAGGAAGCGATTAAATAATGGCCTTGCTGGTGATATGGATTGGTTGATGGTGAACTGATGGAAATTGGCCCCCACTTGTGTACAGTGTGCGTATGCAGCCGGCTTGCAGCAAGACGGTCAAGCTGGAAGATTAGGTGTTTTAAAAGAGGGAACAAAGAACGGTAAAACCACTCTATCAGACGCTGTTAGGACGATGTGCAAGATCTCAGCCAGTCGCTGATGGCTGCTTCACACAAATCATCTCATTTGGTTGGGGCTGATTTTAAATATGTGCTCTATTTAGAATCAAACACAAAAAAGAAAACACGTGACTCAACCAGCTCTCTTATTTTTGTTTCTTTCCAGGCATGCCCGCGGCCTCTCTGGTGACCCCAGCCGACGTGATCAAGACCAGGCTACAGGTGGCGGCGCGTGCCGGTCAGACCTCCTACAGCGGCCTGGTGGACTGCTTTTGGAAGATCCTCCGGGAAGAGGGGCCCCGCGCTTTCTGGAAAGGAGCTGGAGGTAGAGTCGTGAAGTCAAAAAGAAGAGCGGTAGTGAATGGGACTTAAAGTTTTAGTTCCAGATTTTCTCACTAAAATCTCATTACATAATTTTTTGGGTCGAGGCGCAAAAAATGACAGAATTACTTAAAGCATTAATGAGAAATATAATTTTCCTCAATCATTAACATTTACTCACAAAATGAAACTTAACAAGCTGCAGTGACCGGTTTGGTCCAGGTTTCATCTCTCAGGATACAGGTTGACCTGAACTGCAGAACCTGTAAAGGGCTGCTACAAGTATTTTTTTTTAAAGTTTCTAAAAGAAGAAAATATTTTAACTGTATATTTATGGGTAATATTCTTATAAAAAGATGCAAGGATTAAACATCACTCAAAGATAAAGCTAAGTTTTTAACCAGGATTACGGGAAACAGATTTCCACAAAATTTAGTCAAAGTCTATAGAAAAACATCATACTTTGTACCTGGTGTTTGTGGTTTGGTTTTATTTTATTGTTTATAGTGTTAAGTTGCATTAGTTTTTAAATGAGTAATAAATGTTGGTGCTTTATCATCCCATGTAAGAGTGAGGAACTATCCATCATCCATCCGACAGTCCATCCTGTAAGGGTCTAATCATATACATATTAATGTTTCTTATAATACCATTATTATGGTTATTGAAATAACCAGCTTAATCATTATTCATCTGGTAACCTTATTAAATGTAAATACTCTAAATGAGGAAAATAGTTTTATATAAATAATTCCGTATTTAAATATATTTAGTTTAGTTGAAGAGCCTTCTGATTTAATCTGTCCACTTGTGACACTGAGTCCTCGATCATGTACTTGTGTAGATTACGATGTGAACTTGACTCCAGTCGTCTCTCACTTGCTCCGGCAGCTCGAGTGTGTCGCTCCTCGCCTCAGTTCGGAGTGACCCTGGTGACCTACGAGCTCCTGCAGCGCTGGCTCTACATGGACTTCGGCGGACAGTGAGTGTCTCTCTCTGCTTCATGTTCATCAGTTCATCTGGTTATTAAACCTCCTTGAGCAGCGGGGTTCGTCTCTGCGGTCGCTGGCTGCTCTCGGTGCGTGGCCTCCCCCTCCTCTCTTTCTCTCCGGGAGAAAAAGAAATGCCACGTGACCAAAAATAATTTCCGAGCACATGAGCTGAAATTTGGGTTTTTAGCGCCCCGTGATCAGGGCCGACAGCTCCCATTCTACTTGTACATGTGCTCTCGCCACTTCTGGGACTGAAACAAGCTCCTTCTCCTCCTGGAAATAGGTCACTCTCAGGGATAATTCTCTGGTTCTCTCCAGTTTAAGAGGAGCGGTGGGGGAACAAGAGGCGGAACAGTTCCCAAAAAATGACAAAAGAAATTGCTCCTACTAACAGACAGCTGGGCTGCACACGCATGTACAGGCTGGACGGCTCATTGCTTTTACATGAAATTGCCTTTTTCTCCCAGAAGCCTCGGAGTGAAACCAAATCAACTGCAGATCCTGTGAATATTCAGTGCAGCAGTTTGGGGCGACTTCATGTATCCGTGACATGTTGGCTGAGGATCAGAACATTCAGAGAATTCACTTCAGCTCGAAGGGACAAATCTTCTACTTTTGATTTTCTATTAAGACGTTTATTTAATGGGATCAATGTCATGTGAGATTTAATAATAACGACAATAAAACTCCTGTCTGTGCACACTCACTTTCGCCTGTTGGGTTCCAGTTACCTCTTGAACGTATGTTGTTGGAACAGTTTTTGCTCATTGCCTGTTTCACTGTTCCCCTGGCTTCTTCCTCCGCACCCCTCTACCCCTCCTCCCCACTCCCCACCGCAGAAAGCCGGCTGGCCTGGAGCCCACCCCGAAGTCTCGGATCAGCCTGCCGGCGCCCAACCCTGACCACATCGGAGGCTTCAGGTTGGCCGTGGCCACGTTCGCTGGCATTGAGAGCAAGTTTGGACTTCATCTCCCACGCTACACGGTGGAGGCGGCAGCGGCAGCAGCCCCTGCAAACGCCCCTTGAGTTTTCTCACTGTCAGTCAATGAGTGGAGGGGGGAGTGAAAGAGAGGGTTCACATATTTGGTTCATAGTATTTCAAGTTACTAATTTAAAGTTATTTATCGTTTTCTCAGAAAATATATATTTAAATTGATAGATGTTAAATATACTGTATATATATAGTTTAAATATAACTTAACTGCTTTGGACCAGTGTTTCCATAACTACAGACAGTTGCAGCTTTTTCCAGTGTCTTCCTATTGTTGCTTTCTACACAAAAGCACATGCCTCATACGATCACATAGCTAAATACATATTCAATCATACATGTGGCACTCAAGAGACATATTTTCATATCTATACGGCTCCTCTGGTCCTGAGTTGCACATTTGATCGAATGTATCTTGAAGAATTTGACCAAAAAGTACTTGAATGTAAAGACAGTGTAATGTACACAATGTTTACTGTTGTGAGACGTTTGGTTTCAGGTCTAAACGTGTACAGATGTGTAAATATCAGAGAGAGAGAGAGAGAGAGAGAGAGCTGGCACCAACTGCACCTCTGGAGTGTGTCAGGAGTATCTCAAACTGTGCAGAGAAAGTAGAGTTACATATGGTGAGTAATAATAAACGTGCCTTACTCTACGTATGGCAGCAACATGTGAGTAAAAACAAACTTATATTAGTAAACTGAACATGTGCCAGAGTTTTCATTCACGTTGTTTGAGCTGTAGACTGTTTCTAAAGATGGACGACATGATGGCACCCAAAAGTGAAGCCAAAGTGCCTTGATCGCCCCCTTTTGGCTGGTTCCAGTATGTGTCATAAACCCTGCTTCCTCCAGTTAGTGGATGAGACAAGATGGGCAGAATCCAAATGACACCATCGCTGCAAGATGGCGTTCGCACCAGGGACCATTTTGGCTTCATTTCTGGATAGTGGGAGGAGGTGGAGATATGTTTGTTCATATTCATGATTAGAAAGAAAGACATGAGTACTTCAGCTTTGCTTTAATGGTGAACATTCACAGCGAGCACTCTGCGCTACAACACACTGCACCTTTTGTCGACCGTCACAGTTCATGAAAGAATTCACATCCCAATCAGAACAGAAGAGAAAAAAAGTGCTCGAACGACACGCGATTCTGTTTTCTGACACAAAGCAGCCACAACGTGTGAAAACGCCTCCACGCTAACTCCGTACTCACGCGTCTGGAATATTTCAGGAATGTGTCGCATGCAGGCTCGATACAGAGAGAGAGAGAGAGAGAGAGAGAGAGAGAGAGAGAGAGAGAGAGAGAGAGAGAGAGAGAGGAACAACGGAACGTGAACGTGACATTTTGTAAACAATACATGACTAGTCTATGGACCCTGCTTTATTTTAGTGCAAAGCGTCGTTACAGTACACACATCTCCGTAAGGCTATAAGACGGCCACTTGGTGAATACTGCAGGCTCATCGGCCGCAAGCCACAAGTCACATTGAGTCGTCAAACGAATAAATAAGTGTGGAGATCAACAGTTTACCCTTTAGACAGTTTGCATTTACAGGAGAGCAAATGCAACAATACAGCGGACGGGAACAGGAACACAAAGGTGGAGGAACATGAAAAAACTTAGTGAGAAGCACATGCTACAGTGACACCAAGAGAAGCACACCGGGTCTCTGATTGGCTGCGCTCTGGTCTGAGGCCTCTCCTACGAATCCAGCTCCATAGGACCCTCCTCCTCGCCGTCCGCCCGGTTGGCACGGATCTCCATCAGGGTGCGGGCGAAGCGGCCCCAGTCGTCTGGGTGGGCCACGGATAGCTGGAGGAAGCAGTACAGGGACAGAGGTGAGTGGCATCAAGCACTGGATGATTGTTTGGTTATAGAACCACTGTCACTGCTTGATGTCACAGCAGAGACTCACCACTGAAGATGCGGTTTTGTTTGTTTGTTTAGCAGCAAGATTTCACAACAACTAGAGGAAGGATTCCCACAAAACTGGAAGGGTGCAGAACGGATCAGGGAGGAATTTAGGTTTGGATCTGGATCAGGGGAAGGATCCAGGATTTTTTCTCTTAAAGACGCAAGATGTTATTCAACATCCTCTTCGTTTCCCAGGGAATCATTTATGGATGTTTATAAAATAAAATATTTGCTTCTTGTGAATTTTGTGCCTTTGTAGTTATTCAGTCTGTTTATCAGCAGGGTAACGCAAAGACTATATCGATATGAAACTTAGTAGAAAGATGGGACATTGCTAGGGACAAGGGACCGGATCAAGGAATACTTTTTTTTAACATTTAGTTTCTGACATTTCAGATTTTCCAGATATAATTTTGGGATCTTGATGAAAGAAATCCGGCATATTTAGGGGACACCCAAAGAGAAGAACTAAGTGAATGTCATGTGCAATTTGGTGCAGATCAAAATAAAGGTCTGGCTCTATTGAATTTTTAATTCTCAAGGGGACTGCTGGGTCACGTTCTAGTTATTAATGTCACAGGAGACAATGATATGATATCAACAATAATGTGAGGGCTGAACAAGACTCAACTCCTCCCACAATGCAATGTGTTCAGGCAACAAACTCATGCAAGGGCAAATTCCATGTCGACGATTTCGTAAACTTTAACAACAGAGAAAGTAGTTGACGCTATGATCATTTCCCAGACTTGTAAAGTGGAACTGCTTAGTATCATTAACTTCTGTGCAGAGTTTGGCATCAGTGGTGAGACACCATCATCCCTGGAGCCGAGCTGCTAGCGAGGCTGAGCAGTCTGAGCCCGGCGCTAATGAAGGACTCGTCAGACCGAGCGTCGTGGCTCTAAGTGGCTCTCGCTGGAGCCGAGCACTATGGGAGTCAGAGGGAGTGGGACAGAAGCCGCGGCCGCCACCCAGGCTGTCTGCAACCGCTCTGCACGGCCGGGCTGTAATTAAACAGGAACCAGGAGGGGAGGCAGCCATTTTGAACCTCCCACTCCCCTCCAGCCCCCCACGGAGCTGGGCCGACCGCAGCAGGGGGCTCTGCCAGAACATGGTCTGCACGGGGCCTGAGCGACGTCAGCACCAGCAGCGTTTGAACAGACCAGAGGCTCCGACTGGAAACCAACGCTGCAGGTCCGGAACCTTTTCATGTCATCAGACGACCCTGATCTGAAGCAAAGGTCTAATCAAAACATCCCCGCTCCCACCTCATAAATTACCTAAATCTAATATGTACTGAGTAAATAACACTGAAATAGAGGTATGTATTTTTCAATTTTCCTGGATGGAATTGGAGGCATCTCTTTTTCTTTTTTCTCTCGCACACGCGGTTCCTAGTTTTAGCTCGGTAGCGGGGGTTAGCAGTGGAGAAAATACCCCCATCACCACCGCCACAAACACACGCCCTCTTTTGGAGCCATAAAACCTTTCAACCCCGCTTCACTTCTGACTCTCCGCTACCATCCACCCAGCGTGGAGGCCACCGGCTCAGCTGAGCCTCGCTCCAAGAAGCTAAAATTAGCCGAGCGGCTAGGCCGACGCTCCCCTCACATGGGGATCCTAACCAGAGCCCTCCGACCATGAGAGAGCGTAACGGGCTCCGGGCAGGGAGGTTGGCCGCCTTTGTGGTGATGGCAAAGTCATGTGGAGGCCGTTTTACTGAGAGAGAGAAAAAAGAAATCCCATACGTCCATGGCAGTGCTGTCAGTTGGGTAAACATACAGGCCGACAAGACCTAAAACGGTTGGTTGTGGTGCATGTGGAGGTTTTGCAGTTAAAAATGCACTTATTTCTACTCTTTCAGTTCACGTGGTTCCACAAACGCAGTCGACCACATATACATGAAAACACTTAAGTACAGTTCGTGTTATGTAAACTGCAGGAATTTATAAAACCTGATTCAGTCACTGTAACGTACATGATTTCTCTATTTGCTGCATGTTTCTCATACAACTTTATTTTGGTAAAATCCGGAGAAGGGGAGGAGAAATCCAATTTCAGCGACTAAGATATTTCAACCTACTTAAGTATAAACTACAATAAATGTGATCTCTGCAGTTCACTCATACTCGTGCACCCAGGATTTAAAATCCCAAACCTTGAGAACCAGAGAATAAATATTCATGTTTAATTGTGAGTTCAGCCTTATTTTAAATGTCCGACTTATTATTCTGTAATGATTAATCTGTACCTTAAAGCAAGGAGCGCTTACCCTGATTTTTTTTGGATGCCATATCAACATTCTGCTCAGAGACATAGGTATGTTTCTGCTTTACGGTGCTCATGGTTATCATCATCATCATCATCATCATCATCATCTTTTTCTGTACCTCTCCAGTATCGTAGATCCACACTCGTCCCTCTGAGTCGCCCACAGCCACCTCCTTCCCTCCTGAGGCCCAGCGGACCCTGTTGAGGGCCGACGCCCCTTCAATGGTCACGCTAGCTGTTGGTACCTGGTTCAACAAACAACAAATATCTCAAGCAAAACATGTCAAGGACAAAACTGCACAATATACATGAGCGTGTTGAAAACTGGGAAGTTTGTAAGAAACTGCAATGAACCTTAATCACTTTTACTCCTGCTTCAGATTGATTGACAGATGATCAACATGGAGCAGGTGATCGTGAGAAATGTACATCGATTTTTTTAATATATTATATGCTTGAATCATCTCAATGTGGTGGGGGCCTTAAATACTGTGCTATTTCAATATCAACATTAAGTATTGAGTAGTTATTACATTTTATAAGTATAATCTTTCTTCACTTTCACAAGCTGCACCACACTGTGTAACTTAAGTAAATAAGTGTCGACACCGTGTGAATCTTTCTGAAGAACCTTCATCAAAGCGATGTCGGCTCATGTCTGCCTCCTGCAGGCAGCCATTGTGCTGGCTGTAGTTTTCTCTTCTTGTTTACAGCTGCTCGTCCAGTATGTTTGGTACTTTAGATTTTATTTATGATCTCTGCCGTTTGCCAAGAGTGAATGAGTGAATTTGTGGGCTAGTTTCCAAACAGTTGCATCTAAAAACAACAAACCTCCCCAAAGCAAAATGCACTGGAAAAAAAACCCATAAACACTTTCATGTCTCAGTCCCAGTGACTTTTTACTTAATGACCTAAATGTTGTTTAAACTATTCTCCTTTAAGTTTGTTGGAATGCGATTCTATTACAGTGTAACTGACAGAACAAATTTACGACCTAAAAAGGGGGCAGATGTCAAACAAACATGGCCGTCAAATTCACAACTTCTCCTTCAACGCGCGACTATATTTACTGAATGGAACATAATAACTGGCTTGGTGTTTGCTGTTGTGGCCGAGCCCCGGTGCTCTGTTCAGTAAACAGCGGCGCTCGTGTTGCACCTTGAAAAACCTAAAACCATCTGCAGCGTTTCCATAAACTGTTCCTGACATGTGGCAGGCGAGTCTGACACATGTCACCAGTGGAGACAGAGGCCCTGGCATCAGCTCGCCTCACACGCCGAGCTCCTGCGTATTTAAAGCAGCGCTAACCACAGACTGGCTGCCATTAGTCTGCTAGCTTCCACTGCTCCGCTCCAATGGATCCCTACTGTATGTGTATTGGCTGTGCTTGTGTGTGTGTGTGTGTGTGTGTTATCGTGAGTGTGTGTTGGTGGAAATGAGAACCAGGCGCGCCGCACTGCTCCGTTAATGTCATTACGACTGTGTGTTTTTAATATGATGTCAACAATGGAAGTCTGTTGCTATTAGACTGCCTGTGTGTGACTGGATGTGTGTTTATGTTTATGTGTGTGCGTGTGCGTTTGGTACATCCGTTTGTGCGTGTGTGTATGTTTCTCATAAAGCGCATTGTTAGCCGAGTTAGGCCGTGGATAATGAACTCTTCCTCTGTCAGTGAAAAGGCTGCTGTTGAGGGAACCATGGGAAAATTGCCATCTGTGGCGCAGAGGGACGACCCAGCGCTGGTGATGGGATCAGCGACTGAGCGCGACGGGGTTAAAACAAGAAGAAAAGAGATTAGAGGAGACAATGGAAGTGATTTCACCCTGAAAATCTCCGCTGATCAATTTGTGTACAGTGCGAAGGGGGGGCCGAGCGAGAGCAGAAGAGCCTCTGTGAGAGAGGGAGGAGAACATGTAGAGATGCAGACGTGTGTTAGGGCTGGAGACACCTTTGGATGTTGTCTCCATGGAAACCAAGAGCGGAGGGGGATGGAGGATGCTTTTATCTCTTCTTTTACCTGAGTGATCAAAGGTCCGGAACCTCCTCCTCCTCTTCTTCTTCCTCCTCGAGAGTTGGAGTAAAGTGTCGTTCACGGACTCACGGCTGAATCTTTACTGAAATGCAACTTTTCCTCTTAAAGGAACAGTTGGAAATTTGGAGATGTTCATTATATCTGCTCTCTTGCTGAGAGTCGAGAGTTGACTGAGTCCACATTCATCTTCCTGTGGTTGCATTAGAAGGCGCTTAGCTTAGCTTAGCTTAGCTTAAAGACTGGAAATAAGGGGGAAAGCTAGCAAGATTTGTCTTATGTTCTTTAATTAACAGAGTCGTGGTCCTGCTTGTTAAAATAAAAAATAAAATACTAGACAGAAACTTTTCCTTTCACTCCATTTAGATCAGAGAAATAAGTTTCAAGACTCAATTCAAGTTTTTGATTTACTCATCTCTCCTGATTTACTCATCTCAAATATGAAGCTAATGCTTTAAATCAATACACTACATAAGGAGACATGATTTTTAGAAGTTAAATCAAAGACTTAAACCTGTCTAATAGTGGACAGCGTGAATCCGTGTTTGCTTGAATAAACCAGTCCTCACAAAAAAGGTTTTATTTATCTTGAATAAAATCCCCCGTTTCCTTGTTGTTTGTTGGTTTGTAGGTTTGACGCAGTTTATGCAAACACTACAGGACAAATTTAAACAAAACTTAGTGGAGGAATGCAGTATGGGTCAGTAGAAAACACATTCATTTACATTTGTATAATATTGTTAGATAGGGTGGCTACATGGTTCATGTATCTGATCTCAGATAAAGCTGCCTTCTCTGAGTGTTGATGTGTTTATTTACTGTTTAACATCCTCCACACAAACTGAAGAAGACGATGATCTGTTATTTACTGCCCATAAAGGCTCTCATCTTAAAATAAATGTTGCCCCACAGCTCTGAGGTTCTCAACCTCTGTCCTGAACTTTCTCATTTGATTATTTCCTTCTCCAGCCTGGGACTGTGGACTGAGGGCTGGGGCTCGTGGTCTCCTGCACATCTGTGCGCTTCACTGATGGGACACAGTGAGGGAGGGACGTCGGGCCGGGGGGAGGTGGGAGGGGGGGTCCTGAGGTTGCCTGAACGTTGGACAGAGGTTGCAGGAATGTTCGCAGGATTGGCTGGGAGCCGGGATGAGGAGATGTCACAGAGCGTGATTTAAAGCGAGGTCTGTGGGAAACGCCCACAGGGAATCTTGAATATCGTGTGTGTGTGTGTGTGTGTGTAGGAAGGGATGTGGAAGGGTTGGCGGCGGGGGGTGGGGCTAATGGGAGGGTGTTTGGTTGTGCGGTTCGGGGCTGAGGCCAATGAACAGGCCCTGAGGACACCAAACACACACACACAAAAACAAAACACTCATAATGACCAATATCCAACCACAGGTACACATACACACACACACACACACACACACACACACACACATACACCTACCTCAGTGTCATTGTTGAGGTTCCACAGGTCCAAGCGACCCATGCCATCCACGGCGGCGAAGAGGGCGGGGTGCACAGGTGACCACATGACATCATACACGTAGTCTGCGTTGTCCTCAAACGAGTACAGGGGCTTGTTTTGCTGAAACAGAGAAAAAAGAAGTTATAATCTGTGTAAGATAACAAGCAGTGGAGAGAAAAATAGAGAGAATTGAGGATTACAGTAGGTGACACAGTAGAAAGAAAAGAAAGACAGAGAGCGAGAGAGGGAAGGAGAGAGAAGGAAGGAATGGAGCGAGGGAGTGAGCGAGCTTCAGACAGAGTGGCGCTGCCTCAGCCTTGGGGCCTGTCTGGGTGCAGAGCCTAATTAAAAAGCCTCGCACATTCACACAGCGCCATAAAACCGCTGGGAGAGATGAAAGGGAGGGCCCCTCCACAAGGTGTACTGTAACCTCAACACAACAGCTGTCTGAGAGAGGGAGAGAGGGAGAGAGGGAGGGATGGGAAGAGATGGGAAACGGGAGGAAAAGGAGGGGTGGACAATGGACACGGAGGAAGGGGCTCTGTGCGTGTGTGTGTGTGTGTGTGCATCCCCATCCCTCAGACTTGCTGTTAGGATTCCACAGGCTCACTAACTGCATTCCTGACAGGTAGAGAGGGAGGGGCGGAGGACAGGAGACAGGTTGGCTGGAAAAGCAAATGAAGGAATGTCTCTCTCTGTCTTTTTTTCCTCCTTCACCTTTGCTCTTTCGCTCCGCAGTTGTTCTGAAGGTCTGAGAGACCTGCAGATAGGTAGTGCTACACACACACACGCACACACACACAGACACACACTGTACACCCACACAAAAAGAGCCGAGCCAATTTCAAGCCTCGATTCAACCTGTTCTCCAGCTGACGAGGTGACACCAGTGGTCATTTTTCTCTGCTCTAATGTCTCTGCATTCGATCAGTTCAGTGATCTCTGTTTATTCCCCCCCCCCCCACACACACACACACACACACTTCACTCTCCCCTTGTTTTAGTCCCATTCCAGTTTGACCTCGCTCCTCTGACTCCACAGTGTTTCACGTCAACTTGTTATCCCTTAAACAGGCTTTTATTTTGATAGTCTAACTTCATTCTGTGTGTCATTACGAGCTATAGATGTGAAATGCTTCAGTGCTCAGTTTTAAGTCAAATAATAGATACGGTAGGAGTTCTGATAAGATGAATAACCTCCTCTTCCTTTCCACCGACTGCTCAAAATGTAAACTACTGTTTTACTGTCATCTGTCCATAATCTACCGTCCTTAAATGACGTGATTTAGGTAAATAATCCGCAGCAACAAGTCTTAAAGTTAATCTCAAAATGAAGCAGTTTAATCCTTGTGGCGCCGCGTGTGAAGAAACTGCTTGTAATTATCTTCCCTGTGCTGAGAAGCCGGCGATTTTCGGACTCGTTTGAACTGGAAACCATTGCTGATGCACAAGAAACTGGTCGTCACCATCAGAGTAGGATGGCGACAGGACAACATGACGTTTGATTGGTCCGCCACGTCTCACGGTCGGTGAAGTGTTCATTCTCAGGATATTGATGCAAAGAAACTTTTAATTATAAACTATACAATCTATAAATTACAATCCAGCACTGGAGTGATGCACAGTTACTTCGATACTGTACATAGGTACATTCTTCATGTATCTGTACTTAATTTGATTTATTTTCATATACTTTACACATATATCAGCGAATATATGAACTTTCTACTCCATTACATTTTACAAATGTAATCAATAACAAGAAGGGAATTGATCCACTCAGCCAATCAGAGCGGGCAGGAAACATTAGACATAATAGAGACTGTGCTATTCTTATATAAAATTAAACAGTAAGCACAGTTAATAATTAGATTAGATTAGATTCAACTTTATTGTCATTAGGCAGCACAAGTACTTACACAACGAAATGCAGTTTAGCATCTAACCAGAAGTGCAAAAGTGCAGAGTATTGTGCATATTTAAAGTGGAAATGTAAATAAATAAGATACGTACAGTAAGCAATATATATTGAATATATCAGTATTAAGAGGTACTGTATGATATAAGAACGATGAATACACTATGAGCAAAATAAATATAGAAATATATATAAATATGAATACACTATAGGCAAGATAATACAGTAGTAAAAAAATAACAGTCTAATGCAAATGTTCAAATGTTCAGTGGTTGGAGGAGGGTGTGTGGCAGCCTATTTCCTAATGTACTGCATTAGGAAATAGGCAATACTTGGTAAATACTTTTACTTTTAATACTGTAAGTAAATCTAAAAGCAAACACTTTTACTCAAGTAGAAAAGTGTATTTGTACTTTTACTTAATTAAAAGGTTTCAAATCCAGTGCAACAATCTTTAACACATATGTTTTTGCTCTGTCTAAATTCCAAACGTTACAGAGGTTGTGAGTGTGAAAGAAAATCTCTCATCACTTGTTTTTCCAGAAGGTTCCAAACCAGCTCTCGTGTGCAGGAGCAGCAGGAGCAGCAGGAGTGGAACCGGCTCAGCTGCACGTGCGTCACAGACACTAGCTTGGTAGCAGATTGAATCACCACACACTGTGAGGACTGAGACTCCTAGAATTAGAATTTGTGATAAAACGTTTCTGAAGCTGTGACTCACAAACACACCTCTTTCCCAAAAGGCTCTACACACGCTCGTCTGAAATGATTATCCACGCTCATAAACAATCACCTGAGCCGACGGTGACGCAGCCATTCAATTAACTCAAGTGAGGAATGATTATGCTTCGTCCAATCACTTCGCAGACGCTTGGTTCTGAGGGTCAAGAGAGCGAGACGGTTCGAGTTCTGCACAATTACGAGCCCCCCCCACTCCCAGCTGTCAGGACGTCTTCACACTCTGGCTGACTCCAAATGTTTTTACTAACCACAGTATTTGCAGCGCTGAGTGTAAAAACATCAGCAGACTTCTGTGCGACGGCCTTTTTGAACTGCGGGGGCAAACGTTTGTGTGTGAATCCACAGCGAGCGTGTGTGTGTGTGTGTGTGTGTGTGTGTTACAGCAGTTGGGGATCGCTGTGATTGGTGGGTTGAGGGCAAACCTCGAGGGAATCTTAGGTAAGCAACGGCAGCTTGCTCGAGGTGTACGTGAGGCGTGTGCGGTGTGTCTGTGTTTACACACACACACGCACATACTGTACATACACGCAGGTATTCCGCCCGGCCACATACAAACATGGGTTACGTGGGATAAGAGACAGACACATTCCTGCGGTGCCCCTCAAAGGAAAGGGAATTCCCAGATCCTGAATAATAACACGCTCCTCTAATGAAAATCCACAGAAATGTTTTAATATGTGTCACGGGACCCTTCGCACATGACTTATGGAGCAACTGCCTGCAGAGCAAAGGCAGAAAATCCATCTCTGCTGCCTGTCACAGCCAAGTATGAAAACTGTACAGTGTCCAGTGGCAGCTTTTCTCTCACCACTGGCCCACTTGGCCACTAGATCAGAAAACCTTGTTTGTTTCCACGAGTCCGGCAGCAGGAAGGTGAAAATTACTCTTTATTTTCCCGCAATTTCATCATTTAATAATCACAACAAGCCTGAATTTCAACACTGAGGTTTAAAATGACACCTGAATCTTTCTCTTACATTGTAAGACATTAGCCACATTTTTACATCATCAAACTATTTATTTAGTTGTTGGTGATTTCTGTCTTTCTTGAACAGTGTGGCTGTCCACAAATTTGGCAGGGATTGGAACATTAAATCAAACGCACCCTTCCAGGCTCTCGACAAGTAAGTAAATGACAATTCAAACATCAATTCTCCTGATTTCTCTACATCCTTCCTCCTTCTTTCATCAATCTCTAGTTCTCTGCTTTATAAACACAATCATGTTTTTAACTCCGTTCATGACTTGAATGGAACAACCACGTGTCTCACATGATCCTTATCCTAATATCCTTATCCAAATGTTTCTATTCTCTATCACTCACTGACTGGAGATGGACTGTTTGGTTTGTGTTGCCACTTAAATGCAGCCACATTGGAATTCATTGCATCTGTTTTTAAAGAATAAATGTGAGTGGACGAGGTCAAACCAAACCAGCCAGAGGGAGAAGACCCACTGTCAGAGTCCAACCCACTGAGTGTACCTGCAGGAAGCCCAACTATGCTAGTATGTGAACACAAACACACAAAATACCCATTAGTAAATTAATCTAATGGCTTCACAGAACTTATATTATTTTTTATTTTTGTATTAAATCCTGTTTATGTCTGATTCATTCTTTTGAAGTAACAGACATTTATTCCTACTTTTACTGTGAAGACAAAATTAACTATGTTGGACATTTTTATCCTGAGGTCGACCTCAGAGGCAAACCTTCCTCCCATGAAACAAAGACATCCAGTCTACGTATTGACAGTAAACTTGTTTTTCTACCATCTATAAAACTCCAGCTCTTTATTAGTTCTGTCTTTCTGATGGAAGAGCCTGAGACTAAACTGCCTGACAGGTTTAACTCAGGTTAAATGAACCAGTGATCCACAACGATGTGGTTTGCAGCAAAGAGTTCAGCTTGTCACTGACTCAGTGTCAGAGCTGTTTAGTCTGATGCTCTGAGTCAGGGGATTTACACAATTTCAACACAACAAACACACAATGTGTTGTAACCTCTTTATTTGGTCGTCTGTTATTTAGCGAGTTTACGCAAAAACTACTGGACCAACCTAGGAAGGTGAAGTTTGTTAGGATCTGGATCAGAGGGAGACCCCAGGAATTAAGTTTCACTTCCTTTCACATTGAGGAATAAGACTGTTTAAGGATGATTCAAGGATCTTGATGAAAACAATTTGGCATGTTTAGGGGACTGCTAATTGTGAGTCTGTGTAATTTGGTGCAATTCCACATAAAAATCTGGATCTAAAGAAATGAAATGTGCTTTCATAAAAGGACTGTTGGTCCTTTGTGGAGTTATGAACTCTACTGTGTGCCTTCTAGTTTGCTATGGGATCACTTCATTGCCCACACGCACTCACACGCACACACACACAATATCCATATACCCAGTAATAGAACTCACCAACAAAATTTCGACACACAGAGTCACACACGTAGTTAGAGACTGATTTTTAAAAAGTTGCTCACCTGCTGTACTCAGCTTCATCCCCCTAAGTCCACAATCAACCCCCCACACATCCTCTCTTTCACTCACACACAAACACACACACACACACACACACACGCACACACACACACACGCACACAAACATAATACCTTGGTGCTCCAGAGTTTGACAGTCCAGTCGAATGATGATGTGATGAAGAGGTGGGAGAAGTCCACCGTGCCCACTGCGCCGTGACAGCTGACGCCCGTCACTGGCCCCTGGTGGCCCTCGAACATCTCACAGATACCTGCCTTACTATGGAGGGACGACACCAGTGTAAAACTCACCACTTAATCATTATCCTTATCAAAATGAAAGGGTTTGTGGGCCAATAGAAAAACACATCTTTGACAGCACATACATTTAGTTTGATTGAGTTAAAATGATTGACTCTTTAAATTAAATACATTTTCTTTAAAACAAGCAAAACATTCTGTCAAGTGAAACCAGTTAATCTGAGTCCAAATGTTTCAGTGCAAAGCAAAATCCACACAGTTATATAATTGCTTTAGAAAAACCTCAACGTGCCTCGGCTCCGTTGATCTTAATTTTAATGTCATACTGTAACTCTAGATCATGAAAATTAACAAAAGGAAATAAAGACTTAAAGCACCAGTAAACACTCACTATACAAATATATGTGTGACTCTGTTTGAGTGCACGTGTTCCTGTGTGTGTGTGTGTGTGTGTGTGTGTGTGTGTGTGTGTGTGTGTGTGTGTGTGTGTGTGTGTGTGTGTGCACCAACCTGCCGTGTCTGGATGCAGTGTAAACTGTGCCCTCCTCACTCCCCACCACGTAGTTGTTAACGTCTCCCGTGGGGAAGGCCATGCCTGTCACCGCCACCGGTTTGGATTTATTGTACACCAGTTCCATGGTCTCCTACACAAACACACACACACACACACACACACACATGCATCAACAATTAGAGCAAATACTGTACATGTGGAATTGCAGGTATGATTTATCAGTTTATCAGTCTATCAGACTTTTATGATAATTACAGGGATAGTTCTTATGTTTGAAGAATCGTTCACCATTGACTTCAATTAATTTGGATTTGACTGCAACGCTGTTAGACCCTGAAACTCCTAAAGTGTTGTGTGGACTCAAACACGTCCCCCACCCCTCCATCGGCATAGGGGTGAGTAGATACTGTGTGAGTGGACGGTGGGTTGTGTTGTGTTGTGTTTCGTTGTGTGTACCTGCGGCTGCGACAACATGTCCAGACTCCAGGAGCACATCCTGCCGTCCGTGGACACTGTGATCAGGTTGTTGGCATTCTGGGTGCCGACCACGTTTATGCAGTACACCGGGTGCTACACAAACACACGTGAGCACACACACAAACAGATACGCACATTGATGATATGAATGGGAACTTGTGGCATCGCTCCTGTAATTTAAACGTCATCTGACTCACATATGATTACAACAGTTCTCTCCTGAAACGCTTCCATCCTCCGATCACATTCCTAATTATCAGTTTGATTAGAGGCATAAACATCCCATACATTATGTTTCTTGCGAAAATATATATTTTGATGATTCCAGGCTGTCAGGAAAATAAAATAAAATACATGACGTCATTGGTAAATGGACACCTCACATGCCACTGTGCAGTCGTCCTTTCAAATGACTGCACGTCTGGGACACGCACCGTTGTCCACATCCACAGGAGTGTGTGAAACCATTATGTCATTACTGGGTAGTAATTGATTTGTGTACTGGGCTGAACAAAGAATCCATTCAGTAATCAGGGCCATGTTAGCTGTCTGGACTCACTGAGAGAGGAGAGGACGAGCCCGGCAGCCTCATTACTGTCCATAGACACTTTAAACCTACAGCATGCAGAGTGTGTGTGTGTGTGTGTGTGTGTGTGTGAGAGAGTGTGTGTGTGTGTGTGTGTGTGTGTGTGTGTGTGTGTGTGTGTGTGTGTGTGTGTGTGTGTGTGTGTGTGTGTGTGTGTGTGTGTGTGTGTGTGTGTGATCTGTAATTACAAACAGCTACAGATTATAGGATTATTGATAGTTTGGTGGTCAGGAAATTTTCAAGGGTCTTTACTGAGCTGTTCATCTGAAGTATGACTGCTCCCATGGACCTTGTTTGTGTGTGTGTGTGTGTGTGTGTGTGTCATTGTAATAATATTGAGTCTCAAAGCTGCAGAGTTAATTCATGAAAATATTTTATGATGAAAACGTGTTGCTGACTCTTATACAGATATTCTTATATTAAAAGCCACCTTTACATGAGCTTACACACAAACACACACGTTACCAATCTTTTTTGTATGCAAATCTCTTAGTACCTTCCACCTACCTTTCATACCGTGGGACATCTTTTCTCCGAGTAATGAAAATCTAATCACATTGTTCAAATCAAATCCGTAACCAAGGTGTCAGGAGCTTTAACTCTCCTTAGTCGTGTTGCTACAAAATCACTTTGAATGCAAATGATTAGAGAACACCAGGGAGTTCTTTTTCATAAAGGTCAGAGCTTAGCATTTCAAATCAGCTGCAACTTGAGATGCAACTTACAATTAATTGTAATAGTTGTAAATTAATTAATTAGCCAATAAAATGCCAGCAAACATTTTCCACTACCCGAAATACAATTTCCGCATGTTCATGTTTGTAAACTGCTAGTTTTGTCTTATAAACAGTGAAAGATGTGGAGGTCATACTGAAAAAAAACAGGGAGAAGCAGATCATCTTCCAGTTGAGAGCTAAAAGAGGAAAAGGTTTGACATTTCTGCTCGACAAACAAGCGTTGAATAGATATTCAAACTTTTCTGAAGATTCACTTTTACTTGTGTCAGAAGAAAAAGCAACATGCAGGCTGTATACATAGGTTTAATACTAAATCACTTTTACACACTGGTCTATTAATGTTTAGTATTAGTCAACAATACCAATATTTTATATCTAAATGTAATATCTGTGTTATATCATAATGCTTTACGTTGTTACTTCCACCAAGGAGGTTGTGTTTGGCCCCCGTACTTTTTTTTGTTTGGATTATGCAAAAACGAATGAACTGTTTTCAACAAAACTGAAGATCTGTACGAAGGGGCGATCCCAGGATCTTTGTTTTTCAACTTCTTTTGCATTCTAAGATTATTCGTGACATGTTCACAAATTGTCGAGCCAGTTAGTCATGGCTCTTGATGTAAGGTCATACAGGGATCCAGCCTTACTGTATGTGCAGCAGCAGACAGGGGAGTCCTCTGCACAGGCGTCCGGCGGTGACTGCGGTTGTCCCACAGCACAATCTGCCCCGAGTACGTCCCCCCCACCACCAGGTTGGGATGAAACCTGGCGAAGCCCACAGACACCACTGGAGACTGAGGAAGAGAGAGGAAGAGAGAGGGGGAGAGGATGAGCGGTCCACTGAATATTACTGTGGTGTGAGGTTGTTTTACTGGAAAGTTTAAGGAAAACAAAGTTTTATCAGGAACTGACAGAAGGAGGAAGATGGTGAGCAGAGGAATAGTTTGCTCAGATAAGACGTCACGATAAAAACAGGAGACGGCGAGAAAATAGCAAAGAACTACAGCACATGAAGCGAGGACGGTAATGCTAGACGGAGGGTGAGCGCGAACGGGGGATCAAGGCGTCGTGATGGGTGGCAGACATGGGGGGGAGATAGACGGAGAGAAGGAGATGATGAGGTTGGCTACGGAGAGGGTCCGCCGAGGAGAGGGGAGAGGGCTGATGCCGGGGCGGAGACCAGACAAAGGGGGGAATTGTAGTCTTCTTCCCCGCAGCCGTTTCACATTACAGCATCAAACCCCAGGCAGCCACTGGAGCGCTCACTGTAGCCTCCATCATGACAAGCGCACCCTTGAACTCCCTCCCTCCCCAGTGACCGTGTTTATTGAGTTTTGGTTCCTCTCGGCTGCTTGTCCCATACGGGCTCCTGTGTGCATCGGCTCGCCTCTCGTGACCCAGAGCCGCCGGAGCATCAGAGCCGAGGAGTTATGAGAAAAGGTTTCAGCTACGTGCAGCGACAGGAGGGCGAGCGGAGTTGTGCATTGACAAATTGAAGCCTCCCTCCATGCATCCATCTGGTAAAGCAGCATATTAAGTGCATTTACAGGCTCGACGGGGCCAAGAGAGCAGTCAACAAGAAGCTCTGAGACACAAATCACAATTAGAAACAGTGAAACTAGAACAACATGCAGGGAGGATTTCTAAAAAAGAACGGTTGCCTAATGCCCTCGTAGATTTTGTTGACAGGTTTAGTGTTCCTGAAAACGATATGTCACACATTGTGTTGTTGTGACAACAGCTCTGAGACAGTGTCTGGAGACAATCTTGTCATTTATTAACTGAATGACTCAGTGCGTTAACAAGGCGATGACGACCTGAGATTTATTTCAAATGTTATAAAGCTTAATGATGCTAACAGTTGTAATAGGCTGTTAAATACAAAGTCACGCTACAGTGAACATGAATTTCAGAATTCAATTAGAATTGGGAACACATTCATATATGATTAATATCTATGAACAGATTCTACATGTGAACATACAGAACCTGAAGGTGAGGGACAAGATATGAGCAGGCTTTGGTTGCCCGCAGGTGATGAGAGCAGAAGAGCTGAAACACAGCACAGTGATCGAAATGCATCGGCGTGCAGCTTATATGCAGGTCACTGTTAATACAGTTTAGCCCAAATGTGTTGTGGACCTAAAACAACTAGAAAAAGTATCGAGAAGTATTCGTCTGATGTGATGAAAGAATCTAGTCAGACTGTTGACAGTGTACAGAGAAACAGAAGATGGAGTCTCTTGTCTACACTGGCAGCCCCAAAATATTGGAAGTTGCCCACGATGCTTCTTCTTCTTGATATGATTCCTGATGGGTTCCGAGATGGATCTATGATTAACTAAATGACCACTATAATAACCATTTTTAATAATGACTCAGGAGTAAAAAATCAATAATGGTGACCAAATGATGATCAACATCTCAGATTTTAGCATTAACCTTGCTCCAACTTCACATTTCTACTTAACCCTCATCAACATTCCCCGTCTCAGGTCAGATAGGATCAATAGTTTATTTTGAGAACGTGAAATGTCCCAGTCACAGCGGATGGAATCAGCTTTTATTTCTTTCATCGTATTCACAGCGGGTCAGAAGTTTCCATACAATTTGTTGCCAGCTGTGACAGTGAGGATGGTGTTGTTTTCAACTAGTTGGTGTGTGTGTGTCTGTGTGTGTGTGTGTGTGTGTGTGTGTGAGCCCGTTTGTGTGTCATCAAGGTAAATGTGATGGTTAGCATGAACTGCCACTGAGGTGTTTTTGCCAGGTGTTTATACGTCTGTCTGTGGACAGATGTTGTCAAAGTGAATGAAGGCCAAGTTTTTAAGATGAGTGTAGCCTGACTCATCAGTAATAAAGTATTAACAACTACTGAGTACTCCCAGCGTGCACCAGTCCTTCCTGCAGCAAAGCACGTTGTCAACACAAACTTCTCCCATGGATGAAACAGAACAGTAGAGTTCCACAATTCAATTGTTTTTCTGAGGTCCGGGCAGATTTCTATTGATTTACCTGCGTTGTCAAGCAAAGAGGCCGAGGGAAGACGGTTGAAAGGTTCAACTCTAATAGACTGAAATGATACAAATGATTTACATGTGAGAGGAACAGAGTAATTTCTTATTTCAGAAGTTATTCACTTAAAGGTCAAACCAACGCTTGTGTTGAGTTTAACGTCATTATCAACATCCCTTGATATTCTTTTCAGTCCAGAGTCTCATAATGTCAGAGTTGTTCAGATATATATTACAAACTTCTAAAAGTAAATCAACAAATCAAGAGACAAACAAACTGTGTTGGAGGCATCATCATTTCAAAAATAACTGTTGCAAATAATTTGCAATGGCTCTCAGTGGTTAGATATGAATATCTGATGGAGACTGAGAGAATCTAAAAATCTACCACAGTAAAACATTTGTCTTATTTTTCATTTCTTTTTCACTTCTCTCCCTCCCTCCCTCTCTCTCTCTCCCTCCATCCCCACCACCACAGCATGTGGGAAGCAGCCAACTCAAAACCCCAGTTCATTTTGAAAGGAGACTGGAAAACAAACCAGAGGGAAAGAAAACACTGCACTCTCTTTCTCTCTCTCTCTCTCTCTCTCTCTTTTTTTCTTTTTTGTGTTTCTCCTGAGGAGTCACGGCTTCCAGACGAACAGAGTCGCTTCAAATGTCAAGACTCAAAATAAACTGAACTCTGGGGGTAAAAATAAAGTCGCTCGTCAGCCACAGGGGAGGCACTCTCCGAAATGTTTATTTACACTGTCAGATAAAAAGGGATCAAGCCTTTTGGGCTTAATAGCATGTGTTAGTGCACAAGATCTGATGGACTCACCAGGAGTTTCTATAATTGTTGGATCTATAGTCGCCCCCTCCGGGGTATTCTATGTGGAATATGTATATTAAAGTCACTTTAAGTGTATTAAAATAATCTATGAAGCTCACACAACTGTAACTGTGTAAAAGGACATAAATATAAACTATCCTGACCTATTGATTTAGGGACTAGTCCAAGAAGTACTGAAAGACAATAAAACTTCACACACTCAAATCCATGTGGTCGACTCTGCAGTGAACCTGATGACTTTGAAAATCTCTGAATTTTGGGACGATCTTTGCCCTCTGTGGTCGTCTGACAGGCTCCTGTCTGAGGTCAGTTCCCCCAGACTCCATCAGTGGGCTAATAAAACCCAAGTCCTGCCCTCCCTGTCATCCAAGTTCACAAAAACCCACATGAACAGAAGTACTAACTAGGTACAGCTCACCACTGAAACCATTTATCAGTCGTCAGAAAGCAGAGACACTAAACCTGGAGGACACTGGACTCAGGAAAGCAGAGACGGAATAATAAATGAAACATCCTTGCACACACACACTTACACACTTACGACAAGCAATGTGTGTTTCTTTGTCGGGTTAAGTTAATTCTGTGAATCAGATTACTCCAAACAGACTAAATAGATGTAGCCAGGAGCCGGCACGTGAAAAGTTATTTCGAAAGAGCTAGTAAAGGCGGATCTATTTGCCTGAAGTGACAGTAACCATGAAACCATTTCTTTTTAGAGTTTTAAATATGACAGACTGTTATCTTTAACCTCACAATAGAGACCTGTATCTATACGATCTTATCATGGCTCTACTTTGACCATTAACACCATCAAAGATTTATAGGAAACATACAAATCCAGAAGCATATAAACACAAAGGCAGAAAACATTCCGACTGTTCTCCCCCTAAACATCTCACATGAGAAATAAGCTGGATCAAGAGACCCCTCTATTTACTCCATATGTTAGTTTAACCCCTGATCTTATCACTGTGCATCTTTAAATCCCGACTGAACTCCGAGTCCCGTTTTTTAAGAAACCACAGTGTACGCCATCATTCCCTCACGTACTGTCAGGCTTAGTGAGAGAGCTACTGAAAATTAGCCCAACTTTGTCCCGACTGTGCAGTCAGAGGCGCCTGCCAGCCACGACTTGGACTCAGAATAAAAGCCAGTCTCTCTAAATGCCTCTAATCACATGTCAAATCTGCACATATGCTTTGGAGTTAGACCTCTTAAATCCCCTGTATGTCATTAGGCGCTGAAATAAGATCAATTTGTCCCGCTCCATGAGGAAGTTTATGATTTAAGCTCTGGGGGAACAGTTTGACGGGTTCTCAGTTTAGATGTCATGTAGGACATTATTGACTGAATTTAGAGCTGAATTATAGGAAGCCGGGTTTATGCTCATGTCTTTCGCTCGACTTTTTATTCATTCAAGTATGAGGCACTGCCATCATTGCCCCAAATACAGGCAATGTCAGAGAGCAAACACAATTGTATAAACGATTGTATTTGTAAGGGATATCATTCAGAATTGAGTGAATAGTTTGAATACACTAACAGATATTTTACAATGAAAATTAGCAGGTATTTGCAGTTTTTTTTTACTCCTGGGTAAACCTTCTAAATAAAGATGATTGACTCCTTTCCCATTGTTTTTTTTCCCAGTGCGCCATGTTGGACCTCATGAACGTGCCAGAACCTAAGACATTCTTCATCTCGCTTTGTCTGTGTGTCTTTGAATGATTCAAAGAAAAAACTCAAATTAATAAGGACATACACAAAATGCAACATGGTGTAGAAAAAGTGCAGCACACAGAGTGCCAAGGAAATAAGAGTGTAGAACGAATGAATAAAGTAATGATGGATTGACAGAAGGACAGAAGGACAGAAGGATGGATGGATGGATGGATGGATGGATGGACAGATATAGCCAAGAGTTACATGACTGTATAATAAATGTGTAACAGCCTGAACAGCTGACATGCCAGTGGACACTCCCCTGGTTCATGGAGCTGGTGCAACACAAATGTTTTGGACAGAGCTACTTAGCAGGTGTTGGCTGTAGAGCTGCACACACAGGAGTGGCACAGACCTTCTCATGTAACTCTGTGTCTATGAGCGTCTTACAATAGTCTACTTCCCATAACGTGGAACTTTTCCCTTAAATCAGATGCAGCCACACACGGACCTCCCTCTCCCCTGCAGCTCCTCTTCATTTCACATTCATAAGCCTGGACATACCAGTCATACACGCACCACATCTGTCTAAATAACACCTCAACAACTCTCCTGTCGGCGCGACTCCCGCTATGATTGCATCTCCATATCGGGGCTGACACACCACTGAGCCCGACTTTTCATTTCCAAAACGCAGAGTGGTTCTGTGCACGGTTCTCATCTCACATGCAGCGCGGGTCAGACACCTGCCAAGTCATCTCCTGCCAGCCCAGACGAAGAGGATGTGGACGTGATGGGAGGGGGGGGAGGGGGAGGGGGGGAGGGGAGGGGGGAATGACAGCTCCCGGATGGAAAAGCGGCGGCGACAGTCACTTTGGTGTATGGGCCCCGAGATGAATTGTGAAAGTTTTGCAGGGGAGACACTTTCGCAGTCAGAACAGTGGGTTTCATTTCTCTCCTCGGGCAAGGTCTGCTGCTGCTGTGTGTGTGTGTGTGTGTGTGTGTGTGTGTGTGTGTGTGGGAGAAACTCACCCACACAAAGTATCATCTCCCATATCTCACACAGGCTCACAAGGCTAAGTGCTTCTGGCAGCCCTTATTATATTAATGGGAAGTGTTCTGTAGAGGATAATACACACATGGTAGGCAGTGATGAAAGATGGCACCCAGCGAGGGATTAGGGAGATTTGAAGGAATGACAGAGTCGAAGAGAGAAGGGGAACACTCCCTCCTTTGTGGCCTCCTCCTCTCTGTCTCTCGTTCTTTTTCCTCGGGCAACAAACTGTTGCTCCAGTCGACTCAGGAAGGTAGAGACGGAGGAGGAGTGCTGTGGTGAGAAGAAAAGGGGGGGAGGCGAGGGGGGTGGGGGGGCTGATAGGGCACAACTGACAGTATATCGTAGATCCATGCTCCATCCCGTCTTCCCCCCACTTCGCTCACCGCACACATGTGTTTTCCACTCCCCGCCTTATCAGGACCAGATGGATCCCACTGTCTTTCTCTTGCATCCCTTCTCCCTCCTCGGCCTACCTCCCCCCCCGCCCCAGCAACCACCTTCCTCCTCCCTCTCTCCCCCCGGCTTTGCTCGTTTATGACACCCCACAGATTTTGTCACTCTGCGGTTTCTGGCAAGGAGAGAGAAATACCAAGCCCAGTCTCCATTTCACCGAGCAAAGAATGAGGGTTTGCCGGAGTGAAAGCACGAGGAGGAGGAGGTTCTTCGGAGCACAAACAGGCCTTTCTGTCTCTCTCTCTCTCTCTCTCTCTCTCTTGCTCTCTCGCTCTCTCTCTCCCTCTGTCCCTTCTGCAGCTCCTCTCCCTTTACTTTCCATATCTTGTTTGTTTGCTCGGCTCATATTTTCACTTTTGCTGGTTCAACCCTACCACCCAGATCTCTATTCAATTCGTCTCTGGTACAAATTCTGCTTCAGTAACTAAATCATTTCATCCTTTCAAAATCACTTTTTTGAAAACAGTCTAAAGTTCTCCAGAGTGAATATTTCAAGAACTAATTTAGTTTGTAATTTACGTCTCTCAGGAAGTTTTTCAAAGCTCTTCTCACTAACAACACCATGATCAACAGACACTTGTAACTATGGCAGCCTGGGAGGAACTGTCTGCTTGTGCTGCAACCTATTAATACATGATATAACCAATTAAGTTTGTGTTTCTCTATTTCATTACATGGCGATTTACACATAAAGTTACGTCAATCAGCAAAGTCAAAGTTGGACAAATTAATCCAAATTCAACACTCTACGACCTCTATCTAACACAAGGTGCAAAGTCGCACAACTTCTTTGCCAGTCTCTGAAACACACAGTTGTCATTGTCCCATCCGGCAGCCACATGGTTAAATACGAATGCACTCTGAGTACCCATGGGCGTGTGGGTCTTGAGAGAGTTGTGGTCAGGCGCATGTTGCTGGCACATCGCTATGTTGAGGCAGCAGAAAGATGCAGAACGACTGACAAATATAAAACTGGTCTGAAGTCAGTGACGCAGGATTCCACTGTTATTTTAAGGACACATTAACAGGATAGAAATATGTGCCTGCAAAATTGCTGGTGTGCAACATGTGCACAACTGTGTGTGTTTGGAATCCTACAGTTGCTTGAGATGGTTTGGTTGTGCACTTTCACTTTGCACATGAGCAGAATTGTTTCCTGTGCAGAGAAGCTTTTTCCTTCTTGCTACCTGGTTAATCTGCCAATAACAGCAATCCACCAATGGGCTTTTAAAGGAATGGGGGATGACACCCTATTTTATTGCATTTTATGCCAAAAACACCAATGAATAATCAAGCGAATCACAAACCTTTTGAAACATTGCACCTGACACTGCAACCTTGTAGCCAAAATGCACTTGCTCCATAAGTTTAAGACCATGTACTTACAGGATTGTAAAAATAGAGCCCTGACTGTTCCTCACCAGTAGCTACATCTGTGTCATATATCACAAATCAAATACAGTCGCACAGTCTTAACCATCTGCTCAGTGAGCACTTGGAGGATTTCTCTGCTAAGCTTTTGGACACAATGCTGCTTCACATGGGTTCCATCTCGGATAAAGCTTATAAATAATGCTACTGCTTGTCTCTCTCTCTCTCTCTCTCTCTCTCTCTCTCTCTCTCTCTCTCTCTCTCTGTGTTCTCTGTCCCTCTCACTCCCTCTCCTCCCTGACTGCTCCGCTGCTCTTACTCAACCTTTCTGAAAGTGCCAAAGGCCTTCGGAGCGACGCTCAGCAGCGAGATATTAATAAAAATATGACTGAGTCCAATGGGATATGACAGTAGCGGCGGGGGCTGCTGCAGAGAGGCGTGTGGTTTGGGGGTTTCGGCAGAGGTTTTAAGTCAAACAGGCCCTTTAATGTGGTCGGACTTCGCCCACTTGAGAGGCTGGTGTGAAGTTACAAGATTGGACCCAACTGGGACGGGGCGATGATGGGTTCAACTGCCGGGACGGCCGTGATGTGGGGAAGGCACAGCAGCAGTAGCCCCTTTACTGAAGTACAAACCCAACCCACTCAGTGATGGATCACACACTTCCTCCACTGCATTACAGATCAATGGCTCCTGCAGTGAGGGTCATGAAACTGCCTCTAACCCTTAAGGGGATTGTAAAATCTGTCTTCATACACTGGATACTGTTTAATATCAGACACAGTTTATTTGTTAGGGCCCCTATATCTCCATGTATTTCTATGGTTCATTTCATGGCATAAACCAGCAAATAATAAAACATCCTCAAAAGATATGTTATAACTTGAAATAAGTTTTACTGTAGGTTAAACTGGATAAATGCAAACCACTGTTAGATAGCAAAATTATGAAGTTAAATTAGAAATTTGATAAAGAAGATAGAGAAGTATTAAGTAAAAATAAATAGGATCTAAATAGAAGGGAAAGATATAAATTAATACCTAGCTGTGAACTGTTTATTTTCTGTTATTTTATATGGGAATTAGATTTGTCAAGTTTTGTCTTCCTGATTATTGCTTTAGAATGCAATGTAACAGCACAACGGCAGAATGGCAAAAATATTTGAGCACACTTCCCAGACTGCACTTGCCTAAAGTGACTCTGACATTCCTCCAAAAAATCAAAACCAATGCCAGCTTTTAAATAATTTACTTTCCACCACCATGTCAAGAACTATGCTTGGATAAAGTGAAAAGTGACTAATTGTTCTTTAGGAAATAATTATCTAGTGCCTAGTGGAAACACACAACAATTCTCTCACACTAGGTAATCGGCATTATTCTGTGTCAAAATACAAATTCAGAAATTGCTCTAACAACTAAAACTACACTGAAAATAACTAAGATCATCTCATCCCGACAAGACAAATGTCTCCTGTTGGACCAAGACCATTAAAACCCTAGTGAAGTTAAGGAACAATGACAGTTGCTGAGCACATTCACCCAACAACACACCAACACTCAGTCAAGAAAATACTGAAGCTTGACCTCACCAATACCCCGTCTGTAACATGAAGCCTCCTACAAGTCATAGCTTTATACAATCAAGCCCCCGCTGAACCAGACCTCAACCACAAACCCCAACCCTCCAATACCGGCCCAGCACTATCATTCTTCTGTATCTGTACTCCCTTTCTCGCAACCTCATGCAGTGGTCAACCCATGTACCTATCTAGCCACCAGATGAAAGCTGCTCCTGTGGGCAAGTCTGGATAAACTAAGAAGGTCGCCTGGGGCCTAGCGACCCAACCCATGAAAACGTATGTATATGTGTACCCATAGACTGTATGGGTACATCAGAGTCAAATAGACCAGTGACCAGCTGAGGGGTCGTGAGAAACAAAAAGGGGGTCACAAGATGATTTCCAGAAATCAAATACAACGTATTAACAATTCAATCTATCGTATTTTAAACGTAATCTGTCAGGAAACACTGCAACATTTTTTAATGTAAAGTCTCTAGCATTGGGCCATGGATGTGGTCTGATTGACAGCTAGTGCTGTCCAATGGGTGCAAGTCACAGGTGTAGGTCGAGTTCAGGCCCACCCACCGCTCCTCCAAATATGGTTACTACTGGTTTCAAAAAAACTAAACGGTGATAGACAAAATGCCAAATTCAGCTTTAAAATGTCAGTTAACAAACCAGTGGGTTTCACGGTGGCGGATGCAACTTGCATGTACTGCATGTTTACAGCTAGTGTAGATAGGGATGGGAGGTGGACGGTGAAAATAAAAATAGACAGTAGAGGAAGAGGCCCCCCAGCGTCCTCCAAAACCTTAAAAGTTAGAACATGCTCGCACATTAAGAGCCATTTGATCTGCGGATAACTAGAGAGCCGCAACTCTGTTTGCAAAGGAAAGTCCTCTCTCCTCTCATCTAACCACTCCTACGTTCCTTTCATCCAAGTCCAGCAGCGACAGGAGGAGGCGGGGCTGATGCCCAATGACATGCAACCTCCTCTCTCTCTTTTCACATCTCATTATCTTATCCACATCTTATCCTCATCTGTTTATCCCTGATCTTTTCACAGCCGGCTCTCAACGTCTTTCTTTTTTATGTTCCTGTTTTTCTGTCATTTACTTCTCTTTCTCCCTTCGTGAACAGACCGTGGCACATTCCCAGGCCGCACTAACTCGCTGACTAACATGTTTGGGTGGGAAAGCGGGGCACTTGAATGTTTCTGTTTTCTTTCAGTCTTTCTTCCTTCGTTTCTCCATCTGATATCAATTCATCCGACGCACAACCTTCCAGTGAACACTCACTCGGAACAAAATGGACTGTGTTCGTACAGAGGTGGTTTGTGTGTGTCAGGACTTCAAAACACACTACAACGAAGATGCGTCATTCTGTTACAAAATTAAATTTCATCCATCATCCTCTCATCAGTGTGTGTGCACTAACTTCTGCACATTGAAGCCCCACTTTAATGATGAGCATTTCATCTGCTGCTTCAACACTGACAGTTCACATATCAGCATCCTCAGAAACAGCACTGTTAATAAAGTCAGATTTTCACTGCACAGATTCTGTCAGACAACCACATGGAAAAACTACTGAATCCTTCAGCTACAAGATGCATGGCTGTAACATATACCCAAGACCACATGGATTTCAGCAGCAGCGTAAATTATGGTGCAGTGAAAGAATGGAGGCCTTTAAAAATCCATCATGGAGCTGTGCTTGTATGGTGAGCTTTAGATCGAAATATTTGCACGCAGCGTGTGGTCTGCAGGAATATGTGGTTCTCTTTGCATCTAAGTAAAAAGAGAAGAAATCCACTTCCTCTGTGTGAAGGAAGCTTGAATGTGCGAGTATGTGGGTGAAGGTCTGACGCTGCCACAGTGATCCGATTGCTTGGGACATTTATCCGACTACAGGTGTATTTTCACATCTATGGTGGTTTGCATGAAGTTCGCTTTTTTGGGAAGCAGCACTTCTGACATTAGATGCCGCATCAATGTGGGTGGGCTCACACACACACACACACACACACACACACACACACACACACACACACACACACATGTGGCAGCCTCGGATTAGGAAGCGGTAGGCCACATCGTTTTACTACCAAGACGTCTCTATATGGCCTCGCCTGTCTCCTGGGAGCCGTGGAGCCCTCACACCCAGTCCTTCAATCCTCTCTCTCTCCTCCTCTCTCCCTCCTTCCTTCTGTCGTTTTCGAAGTGTCACTTGCTATTTGCGTCACAATTGTCAATGAGTTTGTTTCCCACCAAAACCTCAGTTTCTTCCATTAACACTGTCCCAAGAGGCAGTGATCAGAAATAATCAAATCTAGGAGGGTCAATGAATGCATGTGGAGGATTTCCGCTTTTGTCGTCCATTATTTTCACACACAAAGGTTCTGCCATTATAGAGCAGCAAAGAGAAGGAGAGCTGTAGATTACTGGACGCTTTGTTCCTCTTTCACCATGTACTAAAGCTCTGTGGCAGTTACAGTCTCACAATTCATCCCATCTAAAGGGACAAAAAAGGAAATGGCAAACTTCCTGTTCACAGAAACAGGCCATTCCCGTTAAATTATACAGAATTGTGAAATGTGAGTGAAGTTGCATGAGTACCTGACAGTGAAAGATGTACTCAGGTGTGGCTTTCTTAAATTTGGTGTTCCACACGAGGGCAACACCGTCCGGCTCATGAGGAGCATCTTCATTATTGTTGTAGGAGGCAACCATCAACTCTGGATACTGAGGGAGAGACAAAAAAAAGAGGTGGATGTTAATAAATGCAAACAAGTTCATGATAGAGATGCTCCCGTTCTCAGTTTCAAAGATTTTAAACTTGATTGTCTGCTTTTACGATGTGATACAGTTACACGTATACAGTAAACAAAGATGGACGACGTGTGTCTAATTCCTCCCATTGTAGAAAAACTGTTTAGGCAAAATATCCTGGATATGAGTGTTGCCATCTTGTGTTTTTGAACTAAATTGGAGCCAGAAACATCATTGTGTTTAAATTGACCTAAAACTAAAAATGTCAGACTTTCATGTGTACTCATGCCCCATCTGCTACCATGGAGGAGGCAGAGTCTGGGATCTTCACTGCAGCAAGCCACCAGGGGGGGTTCGAGATGATCTATCCTCACCTCAGTGGAGCCGTCATGTCCTCCATCTTTATCTACAGTCTGGGATTCAAAGTAACGCACAAAAGAATGCAGGCTTTACCTGAGGGGACCAGTCGAGACAGGTGACGACGCGATGTTTCGACCAGTGTTCATCGTAGAAGAGTCGACTGAAAGAGAGACTGGAGCCACTACCAGAGTCTCTGGAGGCAGAGAGCAGAGAAAAGGGTCAAAGGGTCAAAGGTTACTTCTTGAGCAGACCTGGAGAAAACAGATTTGTTCTCGTCGTACATCAGACACTTGTCAAAGTATGTAAGTAGTTATCTGCCTAGAAAAAAAAGTTCTTCAGTCTGTGGTGGTCTTTTGTGATCACAGCTTTAATCTACGTGACACAGTTAATAAGCGGGACCAACTTGTTTCACTTTATGGATTTCAGGGATCAAGACCTTTAGCGGTGCTCCCTTAGATAATCCAGCAGTAAACCTTAAGGAATAACACATCGTACTATGACATTATTTTACTTTTTAATAACATAACACTGAAACTAGAAACCTATTTTAAAGGGACAATCCACACATTTTACACATTGAGTTCAGTTTACTCAGCAAGAACTTCTCAGCCTGTATACTTTTGTTGCTGAAGTAGCTTTTTGACTTCTACTGCTCTGATTTTGTCCGTTCTTTTTTCATCTGTCCCTTGTGAGTCTCCCAACTTTATAAACATGGATTACTAATTTGCTTAAATACCTCTTTAAAAATGTCTTTTCTTTCAGCACAACAAATTGCATGTTTCAGAAAGTGGAATCTGCCCTGAGGAACTGAGTTGAGAGTTTTCTGACTGGATTTGTATCACTAGTGTGGAACTTAAACATATCTGTTAACTTGAAAATGTAGAGTTCTGTGTCAGTGGTCACAGTAGTAGTCGTACCGCTACCACCACAGTTTTTGTCTGTCACCCCAGAAAAAGAGAAGTTACCAGAAAAGAAGAAAGAAGAAAAAAATAAGAAGGGCACTGAAGTTAAGCTCTGGGTCATGGCCTGTTTTAGACATAATCTCTATTTGACCACAGGCTTGATGCCTCTCTGTGGCTGCAGCGGTCAAAGTTGAAGTGAGTCGGTAAAAAAAGCCTTCTTCTGTGGATACTGAACCAGCTTTGCACTTATGACTCTTGCAACTTCAACCGCCACATGGATAACATGGAGATGACCCTTCAGATGGCAAGAGGACGATGCTCTTCAGGATGTGATGGCTGTCAGTTCACAGGAGCTTTTAACCCCCGGAGAGTGTGACATCAGCAAGAAGACATTCATTTTGAAGAACAAAGGAGCCTCGAGGCCCCTGGATGTGAAACTGTGGGCATGAGTCAGTCTCAGTGTATTTTCTCAGTTCGCAGCGTGCAAGTAAACTCTCAAATGTGCTTACACATCCAAACACATCCTCCCTCCTCCTGTCCCCTCCCCGCCTCCTCCCCGCTCACCCCTCTTTGTCCTCCGGGTCTCGGCCGCTGTAGTCAAAGAAGATGTCGCTGTCTTCGGCCAGAGCTCTCTCCATCACTCGGATGCTGCAGTCAAAGAAACTCTGAAACTCAGAGGAGTGAAGGATCTGCTGCCGCTCTTCCTCTGTCAGCTCCCTCAGCACCGGAAATGAGCCTGATGGAGGGAAGATGGATGTGTACACATGAGCATGTGAGGGATTTATATTAATAAGATACAGAGAGAAAACATTCTTAAAATGTATACATCATCTAAAAGTTTAAAAAAAGATACATTTTCGATTTATTTACTTAACAACTGACCTGTTTCAGCTCAACATATTGTTATTTCAGTATATCAGCAGGTTTCCTCTTTTGTGGAAGAGCCTATGTAAAGCACTCTCACATGACAATAATCATTCAAAAATGGCAATGCCTGTGATTGCTTCTTTTATTTTGAGTTATTCTTTTTTATAATAAGCTTTTCTGTTTCCTAAATTTCATATATTTCACAAAGTCATTTCTAGGCATTCCCAAAAATCTAACCACTACATTTAAAGGTTAATAAATGTGCCTGAGACTCTGGACTCTATTAGCGTCTGCCTCTAACTCTAAAAGGACTAAACATCCTACTGAAAAATACCCTTATATGATCATTTACAAGCTCACAGATGCAGAGCTGTCCCACAGTATTACCTCTGTGCCTGATGTCAGATTAACATTCACTTCATCTCTATCAAAACCAGAATCACATCCAGGACATAATAAACTACAAACAGTTCCTAATGCACCTTTCCTAATAAAAAACAACAGTAAGAACTTCATAAACAAGAGAAAAACAAAGCCCTCTGAGCGACCCGCCTCCCTTTGAACGTAATGGCTGCACAGCACGCCGTCCCCTTTTTGAAGTCACTGTCCCCAAGCACACATGCAATTCCTTCTTTTTTTACACACACAAACATGCACAGACACACACATATTTTGACCTTTGCCCTGCCTCTTGACTTTGATCCCCCCCATCCCTTTGTATTTCTTACGAGTTGTCAGAAAAGACCCAGTGAATCGAGTGGCAGAGATCATAGGCCAGACCTTCTAATAGGCCCGGATGGAGAGGAGATGGATGACTGTGTGTTTATGAGTGAATGTGTGTGTATATACATCACTGTGTGCGTGTGTGTGCGTGTTTGTGTGATTCAGACAGAGTCACGGATGTGTTTGTGTGGCTGAATATGAATATAGCTATCATCACTCAACTCTGTCTTTATTTTTTACCACATGAACCCTCAACATACGCATATTCATACACACACACACTCTCTTTCTTTTCCTCTCCACTTTGAAGTGCAGTCGGGGGGAGTGGTCAAGTGACAGGTTTTTAATCAGCGCTGACCCTCACATGCCACGGAGCTGATATGCTGGCCCCGTCTTAACCCCCGGCGCAACATATCCCCACCCTTCCGTCTGATACACCCACTGACTGGGAGAGGGTGTGACACACGAGTCACCGTGTTTCGTGACAGCAACGAGTGAGGACTTAAGAATGATGAATGGGGATGCCTGTAGTGACCATAGACTATATATAAAGATGGAGAACATGAATGATACCATAAAGTGAAGCCAAAGTGTCTCAATTGCCACCTGCAGGTTATAAAAACAGCGTACTACATGTTAGTTGATGGGACATGGATCAAACTAAACAGTTATATAGTAAATGATAAAAACATTTTTTTCAAAGATTGTTTCTATCGAGGATCCTGCTACCTGGCTCCATTTCCAGGATATTTTAGCTTCATTTCTGGAAAGCAAGAGGAAGTGGAGCAATCATTATATCCAGTAAATAGCAGTGCCTGAGGCATGAACTGCCTCATATATCAAGTTAGTTTATGAGACGGGAATATTAGTGAATTTAAGAAAACTTGGACATAATTCCTGAAGTGGTTGACAGAGGTCTGACCTCAGTATTTACATTTCCATCATCTGTCCTTCCTCGTACCTTCTTTGTTTTCTTTGTTGTCGTCTTCATCCGGCTGCTCTGACTCGGGGCCTGGCTTGGCCTCCATCATCTCCTCATCTTCCTCCTCCTCCTCTACTGTGAGTAGGAAAAAAAACGACAGAGAGAAAGCTTTCATGTTAATCAACAGCTGTTCCAATTTACCTCGACCTCCTGCTGTGTGCCCCCCCCCCCAAAATAACTATTGCCAGACATGCAGTGGTACACCTGACTAACAAACATTCAGTCCAAATGGGTTTCATTTACCAACACACACACCCACTCACACGCACACATATTTACAAAAACAATATGAAGCACAAATGCAGAATTTCCATCACAGTTGCTACAGTTGTACATTAAGTATACGTTGACTTGGGAGAAGAGGTATCACAGGAAACAAGCCGGGGCCCATTTCCATGCTGTAGCTGAAGCATGTGTTCACATGGTCCCCATGTGTGGGGAGACTGCACTCATCATGCACGCAAACGAGACGCACACAGACACACACAGTCAGAGGGAAAAGTCGGAGTTGTATGCGTTCTCCTATTTCTCTCACCTTTGACCCCAAGCAAAGAGATCCAGTGATGTGTGTGTAAAAGGGGGATTCCCTTTGGATTTCCTCCAATCAGGCCGTGCAATTACACTCCACTTTCCAGGATTTATTGGAAGTGTGTGCGCTGTGCGCTTGGGGTTCAAGTCTGAAGGGTTATTGTCAACATAGGCACCTGCTTGTCAGCTACTGCCCCCAACACCCCTCAGGGTGTGTGTTGGTAACCCTGGCCAACCTCTCCTCCTCTTTTCTGCCGCTCCCCTCCCTCCGAAACAGATGCTGAGAGTCAGGGGCCTCTCCGAAGACCTCTTAACACCCTGACACCGTGACCAGACACCTGTGGTCTGCCAACACACATGCTGTACACACACACACACAAGATCTGTTTCTCTCACACACACAGACACACAACCGGGGCCCTCACCCGCAGTTCCAGGGGTGGTGAGGGGTTAACTGGCGCAGGGTCAAGCTGACAACAGTCGCTCAGTCCAGTAAGAGGAAGTGACTACATCACACCCTCAGACGTGTCATGTCTCGCTCTCACACACACAAGCACACACGTCAGGGTGTGTTTAACTCAGTTGGAGTATGGCCTGGGGCACTGTTAAAACCACTCTCTCAAGGGCCTCTCTTGCACCGGATGAACTGTCCATTTATCACTTGTACTCGCCTAAGCTGCTCTTTAAAGGCAACAAATCTGATTATAATTGGTTGAACACTTCAGTGAATTCATTATGAATATCGTCGCAATAATTTCTGCCTTCATTTTGGGCTTCCCAGTACTTCCTTCTCTCATCCCTGCCATTGTGTTTTCTTTTATTTTTCACTTCCAAGCAAATCTTTTGTGATAAACGACTTTCATTTTCTTACTGTGTGTACATAATAAATGACTAAGCTAAATCAAACACATGGCGGCAGGGCTCGGTCCAAGTCGGTGGTTAACAGCCAACTGCAGTGATCCAAACACCAGTGACCCACCGAGAGACCGGAGAGGACCAGACGGGCCGGCTGCCAGACGAGCTCCATGTCGGAGCTGCCAAAACAGACAAGCTGCAGACAGAAACACAGGAAAACCCTTCTTTGGAGCCCTTTGTCTCTCCCCCTGTGTTAAAAACAATTACAATCTCCTTGACAGAGGTTTTTGTCATCTATCAGTCATTACTCCCCTCAACAAACGCTGGTTATTAATCTGCAAAGATGTGAAAAAGCAAATGGAGTCCCACTAACAAACATGCATTAGACACAACTTCTATTCTATTCGGCTTCGATTCTGCTTTCATGACCTTACGTGACCAGTCCGGTGGTTGGAATGTGTGGTGATGAGGATGGGAGGAGCGTGAGCAGAGGAGAGAGAGAGAGACCACATTGAGGAGCGGTCAAACTGTCAGCCCCCGGGACCACAGGACTGTGGAGCAAGGCAGCGTGATTCATGGCCTATGGGTTACCTCACTGAGGGGAGACGGTCCAATTCCCGTACGGAGATACTGCTGATGTTGCTGCCAGTGGCCATGCATCAACTTGTTCTGTCAGTCATGCACCAAAAATATCCCAGCAATCTGCTTTGAATGGAACTTTTCAGAGATGCTTTTCAGTGTGTGCTCGAAGTGAAGCCCAAACGACTGTACGTTGCGGTAAATGATACTGGAAAAATGGGGCTTATGGGTAAGAGAACAAAACTTTATGCAAAACGTGCATGCAAACACAAACAGAGGCACTGCAGGGTTCCCTGTCGAGCTGCAAAAGAAGCAGGGAAGGGAATTCAAAAGAGACAATCTTCCACAGTTTGAGTGAGTGTCACTGCTTGTCTGCGGGTTCACTTTCTGACTGCACGCTATCCTGTTTCCACCTCATTCCAGCCACGGGAAGCTTTCTCTTTCCACCTGCTGCTTAATACCGCTTCTCGCTGCAGGACAACAGGTTAACCGGTCTCCTCCCCCTCGCCACAGACGGGGGGTCCAGCTTGATGAAACGCGACTTGGGGGCTGCTGTTCTGGCCGGCTACACGCCTGAGGTAATGATATCCTCGGTATCCCCGGGACCACCGCATCTGGCTGCCTCAATCTTCCCCTGGCTGCTTCCTCACGCTGACCAGGCCTGGTCAATTCAGCACATCCTGGCAGGTATGCAGACACACACTCACAGTGTGGAGGTACAAACACACACACACACCGAGGTGTAAAGGTGTGTGTAAATGTAAAAACACAATCTGAGGCATATCCACATAAATGTCTAAATGTCACTGTTTATAGTTAGTAGTGCACTACTAAATAGTTAGTAGTGCAATGTCCTTTCTAAGTCGTATGTTTTCTCGACTTGTGGTAACGCTGGTCGCAACTTTCTTTGAAATGCGCCTGTTGTCATTAACCCACTGTTGTTGTAACTGACCACGTTTCTTACATTGATGAGTCGCCAGTTCATTCTGTATTGTATCATGAGACTAGGAGTCTTCTTTTCATGTAGTATTTGAGTCTACAAGCTTTCCGTCATTTTGTCGTAAATGTCACCTCCACTACATGTTTTTCACCGACTCCATGTTAGTCAGTCGGCACAGTGCAGTCACAGTGGTGGTCCTGATCGGGTCCTTGTCAAACACCATCTGATTAAAACACTTTTATTCTGGTTTCATTTCCAAAGAAAGTGCTGCAAATATTCATCAGGCATCTTTTCATGCTCCCCTGCAAAGAGTTAAATATTGTATTTGTGTGATTTTAAAATTGGTTTTCCTCCTGGATACAGAGTGTAGAGCTTGACTTGATGCAATGTCCTTCACAATGCTTGATCAGTCAATGAGTCAGAAGCACTTGAGTCCATTTTTAGTGCAATTAAGACCATACTTCTGTTACTGGCAGAACGGTTGTTAACCACCGCTGGAAATGTGCTTCAGCTCATGTTCAGCAATCGACCACCCTCTCCCATCTTAATGAAGTCTCGCAATCGGGTTTCCCAGTTGTTCAGACAGTTCCTTTCCATGACCAGCCCAGGCCAAAGGAAGCTGAAGTGCTTCACAGGAGAAGCGGTGTCAGATCGGCTGTGAGATGACCTACATGGAGGAATTGGAATAAGGAGAAACAAACCTGAGCAGGTAAATACTGAATAGATATAAATTTCTGTTTATATATGAATTGTTTTATTAGGGCCCGAGCACTGACAGGCACTGACAGACAGTGAGGCCCTATCGAAATTGTAATATAAATTATAGTTGTATATCAAAATGAATGACTCCATGCACCCCATAATTGAAAATTAGCAAAATGAGTAATTAAGGATTCTTACAGTTTTGCAGGGATTTTTACATTATTGAAAATGGAGCCAGTGAGTCATCTTTGGTGTAAAATGTTCATGAATGATTAAGTGATATAATTGCTTAGTTAGCCAGATTTTCTAGTCAATTAATTTAGCTTAAATTTTATGAATTAATATGCATAACAGATCATATAGTTAATTGTATCAAATACCAAGTTGATTGCTTCATGGAATGAAAAGTATACTGTACAACAGTGAAACTATGTCATACTAAGATATGTGTGATCGTTCTGTAGATTGACTTATATATCATTACTTATTCCTTATAATTCAAACATTAAACAGAATCAGTCATCTTATACATGCTTTAACGTTGACCTGATTCTCTGAAACCTTTATCTGCACCTGCCCATCACTCTTAACTTCTCACAGACAAGGAGTTGTCTTGTTATTACAATGCAACTGTCGACTGTATTGAAGCTTATTAATACTTTATAATCATGTTTTCTGGGCCAGTAGGATCATGGTTGTTTCCCTTATGGACCACGAGTTGAGTGAAAGAGTTCAGGTGAGAGTAATGTGCTGATGTGTTTCTGAAATAAAGAAAAACAGATTTAATGAAGACTGATGCACTGCTGAGACTTTCATTATCGTGTATTATTTCACAGTGGGCAGCTACTATCGAGCATGTGGAGGAAAGAGTTTGAAAGACACTGACAGCATATAAAAGACGTACACTATCTTCTGCTTCCCTTTGCCTAAAGGACAATGTGTCACGACAATAATGCGTTACCATGTGCTCTGTTTGTTAAAGATCAAAGCAGTTTGCTAACCTTTCATTCTGAACGCAACCCACAGTGAGTGCGAGTGTGCTGAAATGTGTTGCACAGGGGTTGGCGCGGTTATCAAAGAGCGGAGGGTGTGTGTGTGTAGACGAAGGGATGAGACCAGGTTTGTCATCGACTGCATCACAGGAGCGGAGCTGCAGATTTATCATATCGGTGTGGAGGTGACTGCTCAACTGAGTCACAGCCAATCAGAGTTGACAGTGCTCATAATCTTGTATAGATTTCTATGATATTAATCACAAAGACAGAGAGACATTGATAAGAGAGAGGGGAAGCGTCGAAAAAAGAAGTGAGTGGGACACAACAGAGAGATCCGGCAGGATATTGGGGGATCCCACGCACTGGGAATAACCCTACAATATCATATATGGGCACACAAAAACACACGCACATACACACACACACACACACACACACACACACACACACACACACACACACACACACACTTAGACAGAGTTCGCAGGGGTTCTGGGAGGATGACTGTTGAGCAGACCACAACACAAGCACTATGCAGAGGAGTAGGAGGAGATCGACAAGACTTGAAAGGCTCCTCTAATGTGGGCCTGGCACGACACACACAAACACACACTCACACACACACACACACACACACACACACAAACCCAACTCTTTTTGTCACAGAAAGACACAACACACATACTCCCACTACGTTCACTTCACCTCTGCATATGTTACAAATGACCTGGGGCATCAGGGAAATTCTCTCACTTTTATTCTTCCCACCTCCAGTAATGTTATCCTTGTTATCCAATTACCAACGAAAAAAAGGAAAATGATAGAAGCACAGCGATTTTACATGACTGATAAATGATGTTGGTCAGAAATAAAATGACACAATCTTAAAATAAATCAAATCTGATCTGATCGGCCTGAAGGAAATTTCTCGTCACACCGGGCGTTATTTTTGGCAGACAAACATCAGTGCTCATCAACACAAAAAATGCTGTCATCTCTAAACAGAAGATCGCTGCACATACAAAGCATAAATCTTCACAATCCTTGTTCATTAAGGCCGAAAAATCGTGCTTTCACACATCTGGAACAAACTCCCAGGTCATTTAGAGTAAAAACCCAGGGAATAAAATAAACGCCTCACTTCATTCATCATTATTTTGATGGTTAAGACAGTCATACTTTAGGCATGCCTTCTACCTACTGACAAGTGTCCTAGTGAACTGCCCTGACTAATTTACACAGGTCTCTATAGTCTGTGTTAATATTGATGTCTCAATTAAAACTTAAAATCTTTCTAAACACAGAGGGACACAGACAATCTGTGAGTCAGACTGGAAAGCAAATTGATGGGTTAGACGAAGCTTTGCTCTAAAGTTGAACAGACTTTCTCAGAAAGCTTCAATTGCTTGTAAAATAATGTATTTTGACCCATAGAGTGTTTTATAATTTATTTAGTTTAAAGAGCAAAGAGAAAATTCTTAAAATGTCTTGCACAAATAATCCTCATAAACCTGTTATTTAAGGTTGAATGATAAAAGATCAAATTAACACAATATCATTTTCTTCATGACAATAACACAAATTAATTATGCATTGCACCAGCACGGTGAGAGGCATAACACATATCATTGTTTTGAATGTTTTGACTCAAGAAAAGGTCATTTGTGTCTGAAATCACACGTATAACTTGCAACAAATAAACTTTTTTAATTTAACATAATAACTATCGATATCGAGTGATCAACATTTTTGGCCACATCACCAAGTTCTACTTTAACTTCAGTTTGTTAATTTTATTCCTTTTTTTATTAGGTTTAATAGGAAAATAACATTTAAAATTCAGCGTGGTTCATCAAGTCATGATTGCCACAGTAGGGGTAAAAGTATACACACACATTAGCAGCGAGACCTGATGTGTAAGCGGTGAGGTTAAAAACCGCAGGATGATTTAAGATTAATTCATCTCTTCACCACACTGATCAAACAGTGTGTGTGTTTGTGCACAGCCGGGTCCACGTCTTGTGCAGACGCATGCCCACACATAATCAGCTGTCATTAATGCAGCCCATTCAGGCCTTTGGGGGGGGTGCGGCAAGCCTCGCTCTGTTCTGTGGGTGCAGTGAGAGCAGATTCACTGCCCCTATCTCTCTCTCCTTCAGTCTCCTTCTCACTCACCCACCCCCCTCTCCTCGAGCCGTGCCACCCAGGCTTGGCCCCGACCCACACCCACATCTTTAAAGTGAGCCATCATGCCATGCCACGCCGCGCTGGGCCTGGCCGCAAGGCCCTGATTAAAAACCATGACTTCAACTTTCCAAACTGTCAAATACCCAGTCAGAGAGAGAGAGAGAGAGAGAAGAGAGACGGACCGACAGAAAGAAAGTCTTACATGAAATCAAAAAATTCTTATACAGCATCAACTCGCTTTTTCTACGCATCATCTGAGCAGGAATTTGTGTCACTCAGAAACAACAATGTTCTCATCTGTGTGTGTGGCTCGCATGGCGATTGGTGGTTTGTGTTTGCCACTTGGATGACGATGGTGTTTCATTTTGTTTTAACGAGGGACACACGGACACATGGGACATACAGCTTTTATTGGCCTGTTAGACGTTGATGCTTGGGTGTTGAATACTTCTAATATATACAACTGCTTCCAAAGCACCTCAGCAACACATCCAATAAATAAACAACAGCATATTCTCAGGAAAAGGAACTCAATTAGTGAAAGAAAAGACTTGTTTTAAATCCTGTGAAATGTTGTCAATCAAATTAAGACTTCTTATGAGAAATGTTTGTGCATAAGTTTGAAATTATTTGGAAAAATTATGAATGCAATGGTATTTCATTTTAAACTTATTTCTATAGCAAATCAGTCACCCCCTCATTCTAAGATTGAGAGAGCCATAAAGTATATAATCAAGTATATGTGCTAAGAGTGCTCCCTGCTGGAGAGTTGCAGAATAGCAGACAACACTGCTGTGAAGCAGAAAACCAGCATAATGATCAAATTTCCCTTCAATCAACTGTCAAGCTTTAAACTGACAATGACGTCGAAATAGGTCGGAATCAGTTGCAACTTGAACAGAGTGAGTTGATTTTGAAGCGTGGTGAGTTTCCGCTATGACTAAAAGACAAATTGCCTTGTTAGAAGATTAAATATTTACTTTCACTTGGCAAATAAAGTAAGTGATTCTGTGAATAAAATGTTTGTATTTAAAAAAAAACAATTTCTCAGGGTATCATTGTTAAACTGTAGGTAAAAATACACACGCTAGCATTGAAATGGTTAATAGCCATCAGACCGAAACAGCTGAAGTGAAGCAGGGCTATGAGCTGCAGGCTAACTGTGGCAGTGAACCGCTACCCTCTCAAATGAAAACCCCTGGAGAGTCGAAAGGATCTCGGAGTACAAGGGAGACCACCCAGGGAAAGGTTCATGCCCCACTGTTGTTTTACACACACGTAAAAAATGCAACGAGGGGGGAGAGGGTTGGGCGCACATGTCAAAAAGTCAAGTTCAACAAAACACAAGGGAGAGGAGGAGAAAAAAAGAAAGAAAACAGTCGATGGAGTTAAAAAGAAAGAAAGCAACACGTGAAACTGTATTCCTACTCATCTCGAGCACTCATCAGTTGGCAAATGTTACTCTGGATGATGGTCATTTTGCCAAAGAGAGAAAGAAAGCCAGGGGGAGGGAGATGAAGAAAGGGCTCATGTACCTTATTATACGGTGGTCTTAGGGGAAAATTGCAATCATCTGTGACTCATTTGGAATACCTTACGCACTGCGAAAGACATTATTTTCCTCTAATATCAAGAACTTCTCTGGGCTTCGGCTGCCATGGCCGTTTTTTGACTGAAACGGCTTGGGACGCTGCATCAATTTTGGGGAGTGAAACAGGAGAGAGGGCTGCGCCCTTTAGAGTTTGATGACGGTGAAACTGAACTCTGAGACGTTTTATGAAGCGAGAAAGTGATAAGCGCTGGCCGATTATGTGTGTCTGCAGGGAACAGATGAAGGGAGAACCTAATGGCAAAGCCTAAATCTCACATGAAGCAGAGGAAAGTGTGTGTAACATGTTTGTATAGAATGTGTGACACAGTATCGATGGACCCAAAAGTCGCTAGAAACATTAAAAGATAATTCTTATATCTGCTTTCAACATAGGAATTTAGAGCTAAACAACTGAGTACATTTTGTTCAAGGTCTTCTAGGTACACTCACTACGGTTATTCTCTACATGGATTGAGCCTCTAACAACGCACACACACACGCACACACACACACACACACACACACACACACAGACACACACCTTCGGTACCCTCCTGGCTGGAACAACAACAATGTTCGAGGCAAGCACTTCCATATGTGGCTACGCACACATCGTATATATATATATGCACATACACAGACACATACAGCAACGTATAAGTACCTCGCCATGAGAAACACACACTCATGCAACCACATTCCTCCCTTCAGGACCTTGAAGACTCTGCCCGCAAAACCCCTCAGTCATGTCGGTTTCATGCAGCCCGGGAGTGTGTTACATTCACTGTTTTATATGAATGCCTCGTTGCTTCAGCGGATTGTAGAAAATGCCCAAAACAGACGGACACGGGGTAAATTGGCAGAGAGAACTTAAAGGACCTCGGCTTCAGGAGTAGTGAGTGTCTGTTGTGAGGCACAGACCCACACTGTAATTCTTTCCTTCTCTAAACTCTCGAGTAGGAGACAAAACATATCAGCTACATTCAGGTCTAACCGTAAGCAAGCCTCACATTACACAGATATGTCATGAATAACAATAAGAAAAAAAGTGTTTCTGAGAATGTTGGAAAATACATGCTTAGAATAAGAGTATATATCTGTTTATTTATATTCAACAAATTCTATTTAAGTTGAGAGTTTATGAACATTCTGACGTTTAGGCTTATTTGCTTGATTTGTGGAGTAAATGTATGTGTTGAATATTTGGTGTATGTGTTTTATTTCTGGTGTATGGTTGATGTGTGTATATATTGAGAAATCTTAACATAATATAATATTTTGGGGAAAAAAACAATAGCAAAAAATTGCAAATGTAGCTTGAATTTAGTGTATTTAGGGTTTTGTTGCTTTAACGAAATTTCAAAGAATATAATAAATATATATATAGTTTTATAGGGACTGTGCTGAGCAGAGCAGACCATACGGTTGAATGTCACGATGTCAATGTGTCTTTTTCTCGACATCTCATAAGCTCCTCGGAAGGTCCCAAACACTTTGTTTACATGGAGGCTGTAAACAAAACGTTTTGTATATATGATTTCAGAGCATTAAAACAACACCTCGACAACTCTTTACAATTTTTGCATAATAACAAAGACATCCGAAAAATGGCGTTCACATGAATTCGCAAAATCTAATTTTTCTAATTATTCTGATAGCACCTGAGATAAATTAACTCTAGATATAAATACAAAATTAGGTCGAAACGTGTTCCTCTGTTATGCCGAACATTAGACAAACTCATATGTGTGACACCAAACATTCAATAACCTCCCGCTTTAAACCCATTAAACTCAAGCAGAGATGAATTTCAGACATGAAAGGATTGCAATATTTTTGGTGCCAATTTTAAATCTACTTCGAGTGGATTAAATCTAAAAGGACATTTTTGTACAAGTGACCTGCTGAATCACATTTAATATTTAAATGGGGGAAAAAACACCAAAGTAAACACTCTAATTGGACCAATGTGCTGCCAATGGTCAGGATCATTTCACAAATTTGCAGCTTTGTTTCTTAACTGCTCCATTATGGGATTGTGTAAAGTTCAGGTGGTTGTGCGTGCGTGTGTCAATGTGTGCGTGACCACGTTTGCAGGTTCACATATTTCTGAGGATGCGCGCATGCTTGTTTATTCCCATGTATGTTATTCTGCACTCCTGCGTTTACATTTATGAATTTGTTTGCTTATGTGTGTATGTGTGTGTGCATTTGAAAGACTGTGTGTCTTTTTCAGATTAGTGCTTGGAAATGGGTTTTCTCTTGCAATTAGAGGCCATTACCAGTCCACCACAAGTCCAAAAGAAAGCCTCTTATTGCAGTAAATATACTTAAGTGAATTACTGACCAACTATATACTCAGAGTGTGCAGACCTTGAAAACTAATGAGTCGGAAAATACTACAGGGGGATAGGGAGAGAGAGATAGAGTTATGCAAATAGCTTTGCATGTGGACGCAGAGAGAATTTACCCGCACACTCTTGACCCTGTGAACTTTTAACCCTCACAAAGGGGTTTTTCCAAAGTTGCAGCATCAATTTGTACACAAACACACACAAAGTTGTATTTGTGAAAGCCTACTTGTGGTTCACTGTGAGCAATTACCGCGGCAATATCAAAACTGCTGGATCATCGGTGGGCCGTCTCTCCTCTTTCTCCTTCATTCCTCTGTTTTTTTCCGAAGGTTCCTCACCTCTTTACTTTCTCTCCTTCTCCTTTGCTTCTCTCCATTTATTTTGCTACCTTTCCACTGAGGCCTATTATGGCTCTGTCAAGGCTCCACAGAGCGAAAACCAATTTACTACACCCATGCCAACCTGCACACATGTGGACGTGCACAAGAACACGCACAAAATGGCCACAATCCCCTTGACCTGTCCTGATCTTGCCAACATCTCAAGTGGGCGCACGCACACACGCACACACACACGCACGCACAGATAGTTATCTTCAGATTGAGATCAGTAAAGTGAGGGTGGGTTTGTTCGAGCACTGACACTGACTCTGTACATGGCCAAGTCGGACTGGCTGGTCCACAGTAACAGTAACAGGGAGGGAGACAGAAAGGTTGTCCACACTTTAAGGAAACTATGTGACATGTCACCCCCTGCTCCCCCATGAAAAGTGTGTGCAACTTGGCTCTAGTTCTTCTGTAGGATTTGACGAGAATTGAGTTGGACATCTAAACTGTACTGCTGTATTACGCTCCCAAACTACGCTGTGTTTACTGCCTTCATTTCTGTCTGTCTCCTCACCCCCTCAACCTGTTCCTGCTGATATATCACCAATAACTAATAACAATATTCTCAAGTTAAATTAATTGAGAGTGTAGAGTAGTGTTCCAGTCAGTGCCAGGCAGGGATGGCTCCATTCAGGCCCATTTTAAATACGCTCCAGTACCTACAGTACCTGCCAGGTGACCTCACTTCACTCATGATGTAACGTGACAAACTAAAGCTGTCTGTAGTGTTCTAACTAATGCTACTGTAAAAAAGAAATATGCGGTTATCAAGATAAAATTGTGTGGATTTCTGTACTTCATCTTGAGAGTATAGGGATACCTGTAATATATTAGTAAAAAGTTTGATTGCTCCATGAGTGAGAAACTCACTGAAAGATGGTGACATGATGACAAATTTCAAAACATCGGAAACAATTCTGTCACTGAAATAAAATTCTGAAATGTTTCACTTGGGATCTACCGAGATATGAAAATGTTGGCATTGATTATCGTGATCATTGGGAATCAATTTATCCAGTATCTGTTGACTCAGCTCTGTGTTCATTTTTATATTTTTTATTCTTCACATCCTCAAGGTCAGACATGAGTCTAATCAGCCACATCCACATTGCAACAAGGTAGCAGGCCTTTAAAAAATTTGAGAACTTTCTTCATAATCTTCTTTGGGCGAACTCGTCCTCTCCTAGGGGCCGATGGCATGTCGGGACTGGAGACACACTCACTGGGAGCCTTCTTCATAATCTTCCTTCGGGGGCTAATTTCAGCATCACCTTTTGTTCTTTTTTTAGTGCAAGAGATTTTCTCTCCACGACCACCTCTTGCCCTTTCAGGTGATGCCTCAGCCTTACTTGTGTTGGGAGATGAGTCATATCTTTCTTTCACCCCTACTACACAAGTTTTATTGCCCTTTGAGTTGCATCCTGCCGATGGGCGAACTCGTCCTCTCCTAGGGGCCGATGGCATGTCGGGATTGGAGACACACTCACTGGGAAAGTTCTTCATAATCTTCTTTGGGGGGCTAATTTCAGCATCACCTTTGGTTAGTTTTTTAGTGCAAGAGATTTTCTCTCCACGACCACCTCTTGCCCTTTCAGGTGATGCCTCAGCTTTACTTGTTTTGGGAGATGAGTCGTATCTTTCTTTCACCCCTACTACACAAGTTTTATTGCCCTGTCTATTGCATCCTGCCAATCGGCAAACTCGTCTTCTCCCAGGGGCCGATGGCATGTCAGGATTGGAGACACACTCACTAAGAAAGTGCTTCATGATCAAGAAAGGATGTCGCAGAGCTTCGCTGGGGTCGATTCTTTTTTTTGCATCGAGATGCAACATCTGTTTCAGGAGGCTTCAAAAGGCCTGCGTGTCCTCATTTTCAGCCGCACCTGGGCGAGTCACCACAATGTCATCAAGACTGGCAAACTGCCCGGGCTTCTGAATCGTAGAGGATGCTGGGCTCCCCTTGCTGCTCTGCGAGGACTTTGTGTGTTTCCTTCCTGGTACTGCACACTCCTTGCAGCAGCAATGTTCCTTCAGGCTCCACAATTGTTTTTTGATATATTTTGTCTTTGTAAAAAACACATTGGTGTACCTTCCAGAATTCAGCAGATTGTCGTTGGGCTGACCATTTATCTGTACCAAGTTCTTCATGGCCTGATATTTGCAAGTCCCTAGTTTGTACAAACATGTGCCGAGGTACAGGTAGGCCACAATGCAGCCAAAAGCCCACATATCCATGGCCTCATTCAGAGGAAGTCCCAGCATGACTTCAGGGGCCCTGAAACCAATAATCTGGAAATTATGTCCAGTTTCCAATTCGGAGACCCGAGTAGCCAGGCCAAAATCAATCAGCTTCACCTTTAAGGGCTGTCGCTGTTGATCCACCAACATTATGTTGTTTGGCTTGATGTCTGCATGTACCAGATTTAGGCTCTTCAGGGCAGTCAGAGACACCAACAGCTGCTTTGTGATGGCTTGAATCTCAGACAGAGGCCACCCCTTGCCCCCGGACATTCCAATCCAATCAAACAAAGTCTTATCCAGCTTTTCAAATTCCAGAAGAACTTTGTCACAGTGTGTGTGATGCCCGTTGAACTTGACGAAGTTGTTCTTGTCTTGACCGATCTCCCGGAGTGCTTCCAGAATATCCAGTTCCTTTTGGCCATCTACTTTCAAGACAATCTTCAGAGCCACAATCTCCTTAGTGTCAATTTTTAAGCACTGTTGCACTACTCCAAAACTCCCAGAGCCCAGTGTGTCCAGTATGTAAAGCATTGGATAATGCTGGCATACGAAGAAGTTGGACGTCATCAGGTCTTTTCTTGTTGTTTAAATCCATTGTTGTTTTAGCCACACTGCAACAATGCAGAACTTAACCTTAGCTGCATTTACAAATACTTGTTTTAGAAATATAAGGACCATTACTTTACAGATTAAAGCTAAAACTAAAACTATCAACTGACTTTATTTGGATTAAAATCTGTTTTGGATGAAAAACAAATATTCAGTTTGAAATAAGAGCCACTTCTCTTTCTCGAGTTCATGTCAGCCCAGTAAAACACAAGATAGACGCATGAAACACTGACCACTAGACACACACTTTGTTTGACCTCAGTGGGTTAGGTTACTATCACACACCACATTAGAGCTTACTTTATATCCCTGCTACGTTCGCAGACACAGCGTCCGTCCCTCACGACAAGCATGTCCATTCATACCCATTAGGGTAGCAGTAAATAGCTGGAGCCGACCGTGACTGGGCCTTAATCTGATTGCCTCACACAATGGACACTCAGGGCAGACAGATCAGTAAACAGCCAATGGGAAGAGAACATGCATAGGCAGCTACACATTGCGATTATAGGGACGCAAATTAGTCACGGAAATGAAAAGCAGTATCATTAACTAGCTTAAATGAGAGTCACACACACACACACACACACACTGCATGGAATCTTTAAAACACAAACAAATACAGTGCCTTGCATAAGTATTCACCCCCCTTGGACTTTTTCCCATTATGTACTGTTACTAACTGGAATTCAAATAGACTTAAATAAACTTTTTCCCGTTTGATAAACAAAACATGCATAGTACTTTGGAGGTGCAAAATAAATTTTACTGTGACACAAACAATAATGAGAACAAAAAAGTTGACATCTGTTGGGTGCATAAGTATTCACCCCCCTGTGTCAATACTTGGTAGAACCCCCTTTCGCTGCAATTACAGCTGCAAGTCTTTTGGGGTATGTCTCTACCAGCTTTGCACATCTAGAGATGGAAAGGTTTGTCCATTCTTCTTGGCAAAAAAGATGAAGCTCAGTCAGATTGGATGGAGACCGTCTGTGAACCGCAATCTTCAAGTCTTGCCATAGATTCTCTATTGGATTGAGGTCTGGGCTTTGACTGGGCCATTTTAAGACATTAACATTCTTTAATCCAAACCATTCCTTTGTAGCTCTGGCTGTATGTTTAGGCTCATTGTCCTGCTGGAAGATGAACCTCCGCCCCGGTCTCAAGTCTTTTGCAGACTGCATCAGATTTTCTTCAAGGATTTCCCTGTATTTGGCTCCATCCATCTTTCCCTCTATTCTGACCAGTTTCCCTGTACCTGCTGAAGAGAAGCATCCCCACAGCATGATGCTACCACCACCATGTTTCACTGTTGGGATGGTGTGCTCAGGGTGATGGGCAGTGTTGGGTTTTCGCCACACATAGCGTTTTGCATTGAGGCCAAAAAGTTCAATTTTGGTCTCATCTGACCAGAGCACCTTCTTCCACATGTTTGCTGTGTCTCCCACATGGCTTCTGGCAAACTCCAAACGGGATTTTTTATGGATCCCTTTCAACAATGGCTTTCTTCTTGCCACTCTTCCATAAAGGCCAGATTTGTGGAGTAGACGACTAATAGTTGTCCTGTGGACAGATTCTCCCACCTCAGCTGTGGATCTCTGCAACTCCTCCAGAGTAGCCATGGGCCTCCTGGTTGCTTCTCTGATTAATTTTCTCCTTGTCCGACTCTTCAGTTTGGGTGGACGGCCTCCTCTTGGTAGGTTTGCGGTTGTGCAATATTCTTTCCATTTTCTTATGATGGATTTTATGGTGCTCAGAGAGATGTTCAAAGCTCTGGATATTTTTTTATAACCTAACCCTGCTTCATATTTCTCCACAACTTTATCCCTGACCTGTTTGGTGAGCTCCTTGGTCTTCATGATGCTGTTTGTTCAGTAATGATCTCCAACAAACTCTGAGTCCGTCACAGAACAGGTGTATTTATACTGAGATTAAATTGCAGACAGGTGGACCCTATTTACTAATTATGTGACTTGCAAATGTGACTTGTGAATGCAATTGGTCGCACCAGATCTTTGTTAGGGGTTTCACAGTAAAGGGGGTGAATACATATGCACTCAACACTTTTCAGATTTTTATTTGTAAATAATTGTGAAATCCATGTAATATTTCCCCCCACTTCCAAATGATGCACTATTTTGTGTTGGTCCATTACATAAACTCACGATGAAATAAATTTTAATCTGTGGTTATACCATGACAAAATTTAGAAAAGTCCAAAGGGGGTGAATACTTATGCAAGGCACTGTATGTACAAGGACAAACACCGTGTTCACAAAGACACAAAACCAATGCACTTTGATAAAGCTACATTCAATGAAGATGCACACAAGCAGACACACACCGACCTTACTGTTGCACACACAAACACACAAACACACACAGTCGGCCACCCTTGGCATAAGGACAGACATGAGAACTGGGGAGGTCAGAAGTTCACTAGGAGAAGGAGCCACGAGAGAACCGCTGAGTCATACATTAATTATTTAATGTGATTATGATGACACGGCACTTACTCTTCCTTTCACACTGACAATATGACAGTTTTGATGTGAGTCTCCCACATTTCTCCCACATTGCATTATGTAACTCTCACAATAGGGATCATCTCATGAATCTAAGGCTTAATAGCAATTGATGGAGATAACAAAGATCCAAGTCGTAGTAAACATCTGCAAAATTAAAAAACATAATTTGGCTAGACACCTTTTTATGATGACCACACTTTCAGTCTGACAGGGCAGTAGGAGGGCTCGGGAAACATTTTCTGTCCAAACCCGAGAGAACCCAAACCTGATGTTTTCACTGATTACAGGCAGATCGCCTAGCCAACGTGACCAAACCCGACCTGAACCTAAAAGTAATTTCCAAATTTCTGTCCACACCCTTCCCCTTGGATCGGGTATCTACAGGGCAGAGGTCAGCATCAATCTGCTGTCTGAGAAATATTCAGTGTCACTGATGAAGTTATCCCTAAAAAAACACACACACACACACACACACACACACACACACACACACACACACACACACACTCAAACAACAAGAGGTCTCTCCATAGAGCTTTACAAAACCCCTGGGACACACCACCATCATTAAGTCAACAGATTGACTGTTCCGTCCAGTCCTCCCATGAAGCCAGCTGGGTTTCTCCCCCTTTTCATCCCACTCTTTCCTCTCTCTCTGTTGAATATATGTTTCTAGATGACACGGAGGTAGCATTAATTGCGAGCTAGGCAGAACAGTTTGGTCCGTTTTTAACCTTTAGGACAGAGAAAGAGTGATGAAGCAGAGGAGAAACGAATTATAAAAAGGAAGTTTAAGAGGAAAAAGCTAAATATCTTCACAAATAAATCATTAATAAAAAATAAATGGTTCTGCTGTGAATCATGAAGTTTCATCCTGTTTTCATACCTTTACATAACTTAATAAATCCAAACTAACCAGAAAACTGAACACTTGGTAAAACAGCAGTGTCATAGGAATCCCCTAAAATGAGTAATACTTTTTTTGGTGTGTTTATTGGTCCATGTCCCATCCAGTAACAAGGAGGAGGCAGGGTTCGTGACCTATACCGTAGCCAGCCACCGGGTAGCATTTAAATGTTTTATCTCACTTTTGGGGGGGCTACAGAGATGAAGATAAGCACACACACACACACACACACACACACACACACACACACACGTATGCACTGACCACATTCCTGCTTTTAACGCTCAAACACACTTCATTTTACTTCTGCGGTTACCCAGGTGTCCAACCTTACTGTTGGGCTGAAATCATTTCATTTCATTGGACCATTTCACAACTCATCATGACTCCACTTTAGGTTTGGCGTTTCACATTCACTTCCAGTTATAAATAAAAAACCTAATACTTAGCTGTTCAAACTTCAAGATTCAATTGAGATTTCGAGTCAAAGCCTGACTAATTACACACGCAACCCTTAGCTGCAACCTGAGCATGAGATATTGTGTTGTTGTGCGCATGTAGGGTTCAGTGATCAGCAACAGGAACTGGCCTGAACAAACACAACCAGAAGTGCAGGCAGGTGCTACACCAGCAGCCTTCTTTCTTCTCTCTCCAGACACACAAGCTTTGTGGCATTCTGCACTGGGAGGGTCTCCTAAGGCCAAGGTCACCTCCCTGTAGACCACCGCAGCTCCGCTCTGGCTCCCAGATGTTCTCATTCCCACACACACACACTCACACTCACACTCACACACACACACACACACACACACACACACACACACACACACACACACACACACACACACACGTAGAGAGAGAAAGAGAGAAAGAGAGGGAGAGAGAGAGACCTCCTGAACATGCTGTTGGGGGCTGAAATCCGAATAAATGGACCTTGCTTTGCTGCAGGCATTCACCAGTCACAGTGTGTTTACTTGTTTGTGTGCTTACACAGACTACTTGACCTGGATATATTCACTGCCATCTGTTTATTTGCTTGGCAGTTTCATTTCTGGTCTTTATCTCTATATACCATTTGCCTTGTTTAGTGTGTAACAGTTGTGTATTGTTTCTTTGTGTGTGTGTGTGTGTGTGTGGTTATTGTTTTGATTCCCTGTGTAGGTGCACTGACAGCATCTGACAACAGTAGTCCTTGTGTGTACATTTAAACTTGGCCGAAGGACCGGAGTCAGTTTGTGTATATGTGTTAGACACATGTGTGTATGTCTCCCAGCACATATGCATGTGAGTCAGTGCCTGTGCACTTGTTGAATAAATGATCTATTCCTGGGTCTGTCAAGGAAATGGGGGGAGTTGAGGCGGACCGTTTGGATGATGATCAGGAGAGACGTGTGTGTGTGTGTGTGTGTGTGTGTGTGTGTGTGTGTGTGTGTGTGTGTGTGTGTGTGTGATGGTTGCCGGTGGAGGAGGGCGGTGGAATCCACACCAGACCATCTATTATAATGACAGGAAGCAGGAAGTACAACCCCTTTGGAGTCACATGGCTTCCAGCTGTCTTGGCAACCAGAAGTGTGTGTGTGTATGTGAGTGCATGTGTTTATATATGCGAGTGTGTATTTATACAATATAACTATATATATATATATATATAGTCAGTGTAGAGTGTAGGTCGAGTAGTATTTGTTTGTGCAATCCTTCACATGACAATGAAATTTCTGAATGGAATACCTGTATTTGCAACAACAGCATGTTGAGTTTAAAGAAACAGCTGCAGTGGCCATTTTTCAAAATCTCCACTTTCTTTCACTTCCAATAGAAAAATACTCAATCTATATCCCTTGAATAGGAAACCGCCAACAATGTGCCAAATCCAGTGCACTGACCAGTGACCACACAGGTTTAGTAACTGCTGCTCAGTACATATGTGCACGCCTACTTGCAGCGGCACAAATATGCACGTATACATTTTCAAACATAACCTCACATGCCCGAAACACACATGTAGCTACCCACAAACATGGACATGCATACACATATTTTCTTTCTTCCTGATTTCCATATATTCACAAGCAAATCATGACTAAGAATAAACATTTTAACATTAGACAGCTCTTCCAAAAAAGTGAATTTGAAGATTCTTTGGTTATACACAATAGGAACATATATAAGCAAAACTGAAAAATGTTCAACTTCAGCTAAGGAATATATATGCATTTTTTACACAATGAGGATGGCACTCAGTACCTATACCTCACCACCACCTAATAGTACCACACATATCCGTTACACACTAAATAAATTAGAAGCCCTGTCGTCTGATAATTTGCCACAAATTGTACATATCGTAAATATTTCCCGATTTTTTTCGATACATATTTTTCTAAAAAAGTAACAACATTTTGCTTTAGGTTTTATCTTATCTCTCAATGTTGAGGACATTGAATTAAATTTGTCTGGATCGTCGCCTTTACCCTGATGCCCACCCCCCACCCTCCTGACCCATGCTCCATCCCTCCACTGAATTCGGTACAAGTCTGTTCAGTGCTTTTCACGTAAACCTGATGACAAACAAACAGATACGGATGAAAACCCAACATCTGTGGAGGAGATAAATATATACTTCTGCGTGTACTATAGATATTCCACACACAAACGGACAGTGATTCTGCAGCATCCATCAAAAAACACTTTGAGGGATTTTCATCCGTCAGCCTGTTTCCACTTGTGAGCAGGAGTCAAAAGCAAGATGTTCTGTGATTGAAGACAGATAAACTGACAGGCGGACACTTGTCGACTACGCTCTCGCTCTCCCTCCTACTTTCTCTCTCCGTAAGATCTTTAAATAATTCCAGGTTTGTGGGCCGTGAACTAGCGAACCGACGGGGTATCAAATTCAACCGCACCACCACGACGATCACTGCAACGTGAAACCCTCTGTTGCCTCTCATAACCTTCGCGTCAGAAGAATGTTTTCCAAAGTCACTCATGCTCATACGCACATTCGCAAAGTATTCACCTTCAGACAGGTGGGCGGCGAGCGGCGTCTGCGTCTCTTTGCAGTAAGCGACCACCTCTTTGGGAAGGAAGTCTACCTGTGTGATCTTGGAGGCCCCCAGCTTCTGCATCCTCCGTCTGGGTTAAAGAAACAAGATGTCCTCGTTAGCAGGGCCACACTGAGCTTAAACTCAAGTTATCCTTTTGAAACTACAGTGCATTTTCATTTGTGCTAAGTTTACAGCTCTAAATAATGTGTAGACTAATGTCTGTCGTAACAACGTGTTCGAGTCCCAGAGGATTGTGTCACATATGTGGTTCGAAAGGTTTTGTGTTTTAAATCTATTCACACTTACAATTGTCCTTTACATGTACAAATACATTAAAAACAATATTCTATTGAATATAGGTGTTGCACTGTCATTTTTGCCAGGATGAAGGAGGACAGGAGGAGGATGTACCCGAGCTCAGAATCCGCCTGCAGCTGCAGCACAGAGGGGTCGGTGTCCCACTGCAGTGTCCTGATGTGACCAACAGGGGGGGCAAGAGAGGACATGCATGTTTACAAACATTACACATTGTTTAACACACACACACACACACACACCAATAGCACATATTACCAAAACATGTGTTACCATAAGCATGCACACACACATGATCGCCCACACACCACTTATATAAAAATGGGAGTTCCCATCGAACTGCATGCAATGATGGCACTTTACATGGAAATGTTTATTTAGTTGGATATCGCATGGGAGGGCTGTACATTAGGGAGATTTCCTTATACATCAATGTTTTTCAATTTTTTTACCTCTGGCTATAGATTTCTTGATCTTCTGCCAGGATTTTATGATAATTTTGAAATTCCCACATATTTATGGACAAAAGAAAATATGTTGTGTGGGAGAATTTCAAAATCGTTTAAATCGTGTCATTGGAAAAGCTGAATGATGCTCGAATTACTAAATTAAAAGCAGGAATATCTATTTATTCTAAGAATAAAAAATGTGAGTGAAATTGTATATTTCTTAATCATATTCACGCATGCTAGATTATATTTATATTTAGTGTCTTGGTGTTGGTTATGTAAAATTGTGATAAGTAATACCTGAAAATCCATGATTTTACATCTCACTCACAAAGCTCAACATATATCACACATGTAGTAACCTTCAGCATATGATAATCAAAATAAATCTGTATGTGAAGGTTTCGCCTTCTCGGCACAGATGACAATACACATGCCATGCGTGATCGATGAGTTTTGTGTGAGTCCATTCATTTTGTTCAGCAGTGCAGCTTATTTCATAATATCGGGAAGTAGGATTTATTTACTAATAGAGAATTTCAAAAGCAACTGAAACTTAATGGATTTTGCGTCAGGATGGTTGTAATCTACCACTTGTTAGAGGACGACACAACCCCTCTTCACTTTTTGTGTTTTAGAGCCGGTGAACACAACCATTAGGCCTTCAGCTCGCGCCACACAATAGCAGGTGAGAGTGGAAAGGCGTTTCTTTAGCCTGACAGAAAAGAGTGTTTTACACTAACAGAGATGACACTTTAAACAGCTGATTGTCAACTCTGTGGCAGCTGCAATCACCTCTGTGGCTCCATTAATGTGAACGGTGATATTTGGAGCTGGTATTACGGGAGACAGCAAAGGTTTCAGGACAGGAAGTCACCAGCGGAGACAGGAGGAATGTGACCACTGCCAATACTTGGGTGCTGCCGTGTTCACACATGAGGATGGCCTCAGCCAGGGAAAAGCAGGGGAGGGGGATTCCTGGGTTTGACATGAAAAGGCTTACCTTGCGATATGTGCTTGGGACTTGTTTTTAGAGAACTCTGACCTAAGAAGGGACACACACACATATACACAGCCACAAATGGAGGAGCTCAAAATGGCATGCCATCGTCCAGGGTGGATTTGGGAAGGAAGAATCTGTCCAATTTTAAAAAATCGAAGTGATGAAAGCTAAAAGAAAGAAAAAGACTCACAAACCAGATCTTATTTTTAGCTGGGAACTTTCTTCATCCCTAATCCCACCCATGGTTATACCAGAACAACACATCACTAATGACCCCTGAGGGCATCACTCCCTCACACATTGACATATAAAGTCAGTGAATCATTCAAAAGCAAATGGAAAGTGCTTGATGACCACTCTCTCTTCTCTGCGGCAGGTTTAATTCGCCAAAGCAGCCATGAGCAGAACCTGAAGATAAATAGTCTGCAGACTTATGAGTGTGTTGTAAGCACTGTGAAACAAACCTACGGAGCAGTGACTGAAAGGAAGAAGCTTACACTTTATCACTTTACTCATTTCAGCTCAACATACTCCTCGACCTGGAAACTGTAATTTGCCTTTCTCAGTATTGTCGTTCCAACATCTATCTTGCAAGAATATCTACGGCTGAGACGCACTGCGAGTCCAAAAAAGAATTTCTCAGGACGAGCTACGAGAAGCAGAAAACTGCACAGCGGTCATCAAAGCACTGGGTGTCACGACAAATGACAGAAGCCACAAAAGAAAATGATGCACCACAACTAACAGTGACACTCGTTCTTACCTAAACCTGTTGTGCACATGACAAGTAAAGAGACAGAATATACGTGAAATAGGAGAATTTTACAAAATAAATTCACAGACAAAAGCCTATTTCGTTTAAAATCATATTTAGGCCAGTATTTCATACAGTTTATTGATGACCTCTAAAAGAGCATGCCTGGTATATGAGAGAGGGCAAATCCTATAATAAACAGTTTCTATGTTTCTTATTTTATTAAATCTATGCATGGATTGTTTTTTTTTACAAAAGAAAGCAGGAGATTTTCCAAATATTTTGCCTGACATTGTAAATTTACTTTTTTCAATCCAGAAGCAAGAACATTAACAAATTCTTCAAAATTTTTTTCTATATTATGTATTTATCTTATTAACTAATTTTCCGAATGGAGATGGATGAAACTCATGCACCAAGATCTTGACCTACCTGCCGGTGGCAACTCCATCTACTGAGTCCTGGCTCCCAGTCTCGCTGGGCGTGCTCAATGATTTTGCGGGGGACACAGGGGTCGGGACTAAATAATGAAAGCAACATGAGTCTATCATTAAAGGCTGCAAAGAATGGACTGTTGAAACAAAATGGGATGGGAAGCAACAAAGTAAAAGAAATGATGGACAAATATAATAAATGTATAAAAGAAAGGAGAGGGGGGGAAGGGCATCAAATGCATTGTCGGTTTTGTGTTTATTATTAATCAGTTCTGTTTAAAAATAAATTATAAATAACTTTTATCAGGTCGATTCTGCAATAGTCTACGCTGAGGTGTTGAGGGTGTTGTTACAATGTCACACCACTAGAGAACAGTGCTTCCAAAAGTTTAGTGGAACTGAAACATGCAGGGTAGACGTATCTGAGCAGCACGTTGAAACAGCATTTATGTTCAAATACCCCATTAACACATATAATACACTCAATGTATACAGTGGAACAGGAAAGTACGATAAAGAGGAGGTTGTTAAAAAAAAAGAAAAATCAAAGTTGTAATGAAAAAAGTTCAACGCAGTCAAATCACATTATCTACAACAAATAATGAAATCAACCGAGAATAAAAAAGAAAATAATGAAATGACACAGTAACTACTTTTGTACAAAAATAAATAATATATGAATTAAATTAAAGCAGAATTTCTACTGTATAGAAATGAGATCTTTAGCTCTCTGATAATTTCATTATCAGTAAGGCAGAACAGGAACGACGATATATCCATATGATACATACAGTCTGTCTGCAATATGAATATATGTGTATTTACAGTGTGATCATTAAACTGTTTTTCAGAAGTTTTTTGGTTGTAATTAATAAAGTAATTGTGATATTTTCCAACCATCAGCGTAGGTATTGCTATAGAGCTGTTTTCAGACACTAACTGGATAATTGGATCTGGACATTGCAGGAGTTTGTTAAACCTTTGGCATCATAATGACAAGAGAAGGATTGATTGATAGTTCAGTGGGTAGGAGTATCATGTACCTAGTGGAGGCTCTGGTGATATACCGATGCTCTGTAGGAGGGCCTCGGTCTCCCTGCGCTTACGATCCAAGTCTGAATCCTCTGGGGTCACCTCTGCCTTCTGCTGGATCTCAGACTGCACAGGACACAGACACCAATGTAAGTTTATACACCATGAGTTACACAGTCACAGCTCAGCCATCATGAGTTGAAGAGCGAGGGGAAAACATGCGAATGCTCATTTCAATTAAAAACTCCAACACCAACCTTCTGCACACATATGGATGTTTGTATGCACGCATGGACACACACACCCTCGGTCATGTATGTGTCACGGCCTGACCAAAAAGCAATCCGATGCACACACAGCACACACTAGAGGGTGAGACAGTATGAGTGGCAGTCGTGGGAATGTACTCACTTTCTTCCTTACCTCTTTCTTCTTCCTCTCCTCCTCCTTTCTCTTTTTTTCCTCCCTGATTTGGGCGAGGCGCTGCTTCTTGCGCTCGAGCTCGGCTTTTAGGTCACTTTTATCCGACATGGTGTCCTGGGGGGGCTTCAGGCAAGAGGATTGAACAGGAGTGGGACAGTCACAATATAATCTCTGGTTTCATTTTAATACGGTGTGGCATTGGAGGAGTATCGGCTCATCCAGTGGGCCCAATGGATTCATCAGAGAACCCACTGGGTGTGGCACCTAGATCTATAACCTAGGATCAGCGACCAATAACGACTCGATATTGATGAAACAGCCGTCAATACTAGGTCCTACTGAGCTGAAATGTATTTGCATATAAGAGTGACACTTCTACATTATTAGTATTATGATGTAATAATGTGCAATACATACTTCTCAAGTGTCATATGATATCCAATACTACCTTTTCTATTTCGGCTTTAGTCTAGATGTAGTATAATCTTTCATATATCTATTTTTGTCATTTATATTACCTCAATTGTTATATATTTAGGCAGTGGTCCACTCTCACACCTCAATGCACCTGATATTTAGATAGATCATTTATCTTTGTATACTATTATATGATGGTTTTCTTTGTTATTGTAACTTTGAAGCAAGACCTAGTCCAAGCCTTTTCCTTCGAGATGAATACTGCTCTAACTCATCTGATCTTATTTTAGCTCATCTCCTCTCTCCTCTTGTCTCGTCTCATCTTATTTCTCATTTTTCAGAGTATGTGCTCTATATTTAGAAAGCCACATCTCAAAGACCTCCCCAAACCGGTTTTATGCATCAAAACACTGGTGACACTTCAAAAGCACTTGGGTGCCATTATACCCAGTAGGAAAATATACAGATTATGGCCTTTTGATTGGTCTCTTGAATCAGGAAGTCTAAATTAGTTTAAATAGGTGGGGTACCTATTAATAGCAGAGTAAATGCTGGATATTAGGCCAGTGTGACGTGATTTCATAAATGTACAAATAGCACATTTGAAAGCTGGAGGTTTAAAAACATCTACAAAAGCTATTTGGAACCAATATAAAGGACAATAACAAAAGGTTTGCGAGAAGATACGTCATCTAATATTAAAGTAATGAAGGGACAGACACATACACACGTGACGGGGATAAATATCCCTACAGGCAGACAAACAAACCTTACACTGAGTGATGTTAGCTAGCTACAAATAACAAGCTAACGTTAGCTAAACATTAGACAGCGTTTCTATTTGCAGCGATGCGTTCAAGGCCTCGTTATAAACACTGTAACAAATAACGTTACCTGACAATAGACAGGTGATATCGAATGTCAGTAATGACAGTGAACTGGAGTGTAAATGTCTCCTACCTGGTCCACGCGGGCTGATAATGGTGTGTCACCGGGTAAAGATGCTGTCTCACTGCTGCAACAGAAGGAGTCACCACATCCTCCGGCTACAGACCTCCACGCTGGATCCTCCGCACAGGTCGGCTCTACCTTCCCCGCGTGGCTGATGATGAGAGCGGATACAAATCACAGCAGCTCCGCGGCTAGCGACCAGACGGCGGAGGAGACAGGTGCATCAGCACACCGATACATCCCGAGGTGGAGCAGGAGGATGCTGATGAGGAGGGGAGGAGGGGTTTGTCTCCTCCTCCTCCTCCTCCTCCTTATGCTCCTCTTCCTCAGACTAAGGACCACTCATAGGTTCTGCAACGCTGCCATCTTCTGGGCGTTAGAGAAAAGGCAGCTGGAGTCACCATAACTTAGATAAGATAACATTGGATAAGATGAGATAAGTTAAGGTAAGATAAAATAAGATGAAATAACACTTTATAAATCCCGAAGAAATTTCTTGTTTTAGCTTGCTCCAAGATCACAGTGACAGAACAATATAGAATCGAATGTAATACAGTAAATACACATTTTACTCTACTCTTCAAATTAAGAGAAAGTGCATTGTGAATTAATAAAGTAATAAAAAAAACATTGCCTAAGAGTAAATATCAATATATAAAATAAGCATGTTACATGAGACAGAGAACATAATACTAACTTAAAATGGAAGTAAGTAGATGAAGGAGTTAATGAAATGGGATAGTTGCCGAGTTGTTGAAAACATAATTTATATAGCAATGAACATAATTTGAGTTCTACATATTAGTTGTAAAATCAATAATATTAGCTTAAAGATGTGTTTTTATGATTATCATGCATATATTTTAAACTCCCTTTCACGTCATATTATTATTGCACAGCTTTCTAATGTACAAACAACAAGACACTTAAATAAAGATACTGACAAATAATGTGCAGCTGTACATATGAATAAGCAACAAAATAGCCATGACACTAAAATATTGAATTTATTCATAAATACAAATAAATAAATAAAAGAGCTTGGGCTTGTTTTCTGAATCATAATCTTTTATAAAGTGGATTACTACAATTGCATTTTCCTTACTCATGGTTTTGGTTAGAGAGGTCAATTCAAGGAGCAATTATTCAAATATGTGCATTTGCGGAAGTGTGTCTGTAGGGGGCGCTGTAACAAACCGTTCAGTTGTTTTCTAACCTGGTCGGGAACCAACAAGAGTGAGAGCAGAATCTGACCCGTCCACCGCCAGGCCGACCTCCCCGCCCATTGGCTGCGTCTGACGTGTCAATCCCCTCGCTCCTCCTCCTCCTCGTCCCGAGACACAAACAGAGACATCGCTGCGTGACGTACAGTTGTGATCGGAGGACACACAACAAGCTGGCAGTATGAGAGGAGGAGGAGAGACACAACCTTCACGTCGAGATGTTTGTTCAACGTGATTCTGTGCGTGACGACGAACCTTGGCTTTAAAACTTTGCTGAAACTGGAGCTGCGCAAAGACAGGAGTCACAGTCACAAGCTGAGAGACACAGGGCAAAATGAAGTTTGCTCAGTTTTTGCTGAAAAACGCCTCCGTGGCTGGAATCCCGAGGCAAGTGGAGAAGTTCTCCAAGTTCTCCCCTTCGCCCCTGTCCATGAAGCAGTTCCTGGACTTCGGTAAGTGAACGTACCAGGGTCAGTGAATGTCTCCCTCCGGGTGGTCTCCTGCTGTCTTCTCCCATGGGCTCAGTTGGACATGGTCCGAAGTTTTTTCTGAGTTGATGTCAACACTTACTAGGTTGGGTATTTGTGAACTGCAACCTGGTCCAATGTGTTCTATTTGCTAAACAACAACAGTGAAATCCCCATTTAATGCCTTTTCACAAATAGAATAAAGGTTTCACAAATCTGAGAGTATTTAGCCTTAAGTTACAAAAGACGTAGGATCAGTTTCCCTTATATTTCCCCTTAAAGGTCCAGTGTGTAAGATTTAAGTGAAAGGGATCAATTGGCATGAATTAAATATATCATCCATGTGATTTTTTTCACTAGTGTGTTGAATTGTTGTTGTTTTCCTAACTGTAGAATGGGCCCTCTACATCAGGAGCAGGTCCTCTCTACGGAGGCCACCATCTTTTTTTTTTTACAGTAGTCCAAACTAGACAAACACCTTTTTGAGATTTTATGACAACTTAATGTACCCCTGGTTGTCTTTCAAGTGTGGAAGAGGAAGGGGGGGGGGGGGGGGGGGGGTGGAGGTGAGGTGAGGGGAGGGGAGGGGTATTCAGCTGCAACATGAAACCTTAACCCCTACATGTCACAAAATCGTCGACACACAACCTTTAACTGTCGAACCGGAAGCTGCAAATAGAATGACAGCTTCAGCCTCGGCTCTGGAGAATGTCAGGAGTTTACTCGGAGTTCCGTTCATGTCTGAAAGCAGAGTGTGCGCCCCCAGCCCCCCCACCCCTCCACCCCTGTTGCACAACTGACCTTATTTTCTTTGTGAGTGTGGTGACAGCTGACCGCGCACTACACAGGTCAATGACAGACAACCAGACCAGATACAGAAGGGTGGACATGTCTCTCGGATCTTGTGGACGCACACGGAAGTTTAATTTGACCTTGAATTTTTTATCAACATCTCAAACTCACGCTGATTCATGCATTTTTCACCTGCAGCCTGTCATGTTACTGCTATATCAGCAAAACTATATAAAATGTAGATATTTCCACCGCTTAGCACAACAGATTCCTGCAGAGCTCAACCCCTTTAATTCTCCCGATGTCAATGCTGCCATGACCTTGCTGTGTTTATTTTTGTGTCCTTGTTGACACATTGAGGTCAAAGTTGAATGCTTGCTAAGGCTATTTTGTCCCCCACCCCCCCCCCCCCCCCCCCCTATTTTGTCCCTCATGTTACCAAAGGCTCGGCCAACGCATGTGAGAAGACCTCCTTCGTGTTCCTGCGCCAGGAGCTTCCCGTCCGACTGGCCAACATCATGAAGGAAATTGATTTCCTCCCAGACAAGCTCCTCGGCACTCCATCCCTTAAGCTCCTCGCCAGCTGGTAGGGTCACCAGCCTGTGCCGCACCTCTTTCTATTTAATCTGTTGGGCCACAGTCAGACTCTCTAAAGTCTGGGAATCCCTCAATCTCGGTTGACCGACAACAGAGTCAAATGAAGGGCGGGGGAACGTGATGGCACCGGCTGTAGAGCGAGAGAGTCCCGCTGTGTGTCTGATGTCATTTATATTCAAAGTTACCAGGTTACACAAGGTCCTACAGGGACTGGTCCAGGTTTCAGCATGGGAACGGTCCTGATAAACCAGGGTCCGGGCTCCAGACAGTGGATTCGCTGTGTATGCATTGGTCTCCCTCAGCTTTGGTGAACCCAGCGTGTCACCTACTTATCTGATGGGATGAACCCGTGGCTGTTTATGTTGTCTGGGGTTGTGTGAGGTCACTCTCTCCTCCTCCCTCACCCACCTGTCCTCTGTGCACTCACAAGCTCAATGCTACTGAGCATCCTTAAGATCTTGTTTTATTATTATTGTGAGATAAGGCTGATTAACCGGCCACTCTACTGGTCCCTATTTGATATTCCCATTACTTGTTTTATTTAATAGGCTTGTGTAACCTATAATACAACTATTTGTACGTTTTAGATCTTACACTATACCAGGAATATACAGCACAGATTCAGAGTTTTGAAGGATGCATGCTAGTTGGTGTCTGCCAGCATCACCGAGATCCACCTGTATTTGTTTGTGGTCACAACCCTCACACAGGTCGAGCTAAACCAGCATATATGAATCTGTGTTCACGTATACACACACACACACACACACACACACAGTTCAAGGTTCAGAATGTACATTATCCAAAGGCTGTGAAGCTCAAGTAAAGGAGTGTGTTTCTCTCTGTTATAGAACAGAGATTTAAATGATTTAAATTTCATTCTAGGAAACGTGCCCTGGACTTCTGGGACAGGTTTTTACACCAGTGAATTCTGTGATTCAACCGTACTCTCGTTTTTTACTTCAGGTTACTCCTGTAAAAAGCTGAGTTTCTGCAGGGTTTAAAAAAATCTTTAATATGTTAAAATATAATAAATGCTTAGTTAGGTCCTAAGTGTGTTGATGCTCATTGAATACTAGCTCAGTTGGCCTCAGTACTTGACATAGATCTAACATATTATTCATTTTAAAAAGTCTTGTTGAAACCTGCAGAAGCCCTGAAAAAGCAAAGTATAAGTGAGGGTCTTTTAGTAAGGCAGTCTATTTGTGTGAAGAGCTCAACAGCTTTTCTCAAAAGCCAAAAGAGGAGCTGTGTTACTGGGCATTTTAACCCAGATCATTCTCTTTTCATGAGGCAGAGTAATATCTGTGTTAGTCCTCCACTACAAGTATTTACATTTCTTCATTCCCTGCCAAAGACTCGATCTTTATCTTGTTGATGTTGTTCAGGAGAGGAGAGGAGAGACAGTGGTGACACTGAGATGTTTCCCGAAAAGCTCCTGAGAATAGAAGTCTCATAATAGTCTGTGACAAGATGTACATGTGTTACCTTGCATGGCAGGGCCTTGATACAAAACTGAGAGCTGAAGGTCAGCTGAGGGACACACTCCCCACACTGCTGTTCACCTTTCACCCAGTTTGACAGGCGAGAATGTGACTCAGTGAGCTCAGCACTGGAGTCGTCTTCCTTCATCCCCCCCTCTGGAAAGATATCAAATAAAACAACCTACAATGAACCAAAGGGGGGGGCTGTGTCTTGAAACACATGAAAAGGCCTCATGCTCTAATTATACAGTTGTTCTAGTCTAGTAAATAATAGAAAAGACAGTGTGATATTAGTTCCCATCATTGAATTCACTATAAATTTGTTTGAAGCTTTTTCTCATTCTGATATTCAGTCTATAAACCTATATGTCTATATTTCTGTGTGTGCCTACCAGGTATTCACAGAGCTTGCTGGAGCTTGTGGACTTTTTGGAGAAAGATCCAGATGATAAGAGCGTCCTGACCAAGTAAGTTAAGGACACTTCCTATATCACACTCTGTTATGAAAACAGCTGTCCCGTTCACACACATCTGTCCTGTTCACACAGCCTGTTGTAAAGCGGCTGAAGGCCACCCACACATTAATTGCAGTTAATGCTCGGCAGTTTCTGCAAAGTCCAATGTTCCACCACAAAGAGGAACCGTGCATGCAATTATGTGGTTCAGGTTGATTTAAGAGTAATTCCTCACTCTAATGCCTGTATGTCAATATTTACTTCCAGGGTGTAGACCTTTTGCATCTGGTGTCATTGTTTAAACTTGATCTGAATACAGTTTCTTTAAACACTTGATTAAAGTATTAGTATAATTTGAACAGTTGCCTTTACAAATGTGTCTGTTTGGCTGCTTTGACGTTCCAGATTGTCCAAGATCAGAGTAAACGGTAGATAATAATTAGATAAATGGTTTCATGCAAAGTATCACCTATTGTTGCTTTACAAAATCCTCGATGAAAAGGACTTAGTACATTGTAGTCTGAAGTCTGAAGGGCACAGTCACACATACTGAACACAAATGTCGAGGGTCAAAGTTCATCAGTGTTGAACTTTACGCAAAGTCACGCTGCAGAGTTGCTTCGCCACAGGAAGGTTTAATCCTAAGCCCCTCCCACAATTTGGAAGCGACCGGGCGACCGGGTTCAAGCAAACAGCTTCATTCATGTACTGCTTGTGTGACCGTGCCCTGACTGGACACAAAATCATTGCTGAATAAGGGTTTCCTCTCCTGTGCTCATGGTCTGTTAATGTACAACATTGTGTTGTGTTTAGCAGACGTGTGTGTGCTCAATGCCTTGCACGTCGATATTCACATGTCCATCACCATCATCCTCTCTGCCCTCAGCTTCACACAGACCTTGGTGCACATCCGGAACCGGCACAACAACGTGGTGCCCACCATGGCTCAGGGCGTGGTGGAGTACAAGGAGGCGTTCGGCGTGGACCCCGTCACCAACCAGAACGTCCAGTACTTCCTGGACCGCTTCTACATGAGCCGCATCTCCATCCGCATGCTCATAAACCAGCACAGTCAGTACTGTATAGCACTTGGTGATTGACTGTGAGTTAATCAATACAGTTGCCAACACTCACAGATCGCGTCATTGAATTACAGCGGGGTGAAAACAGACGGGACTCTGTTACAGTTTGCGTCGCCGTTTAATTGAAATCGTATTACTAATCAGGTTTAACCAATTAGTTTAAGAGTTGATGTATGAGAACAACATCAACACTCCGCCTGCAGCACGGCTTTTGCACCAAATGCATCTGACATTGCTGCGAGGAGAAGAAGAGATTTAGTCAATTATGTCGACTACTGTTAATATTCCCCTATGCAAAGTCCCCACTTTGCTTTATATGCACCTTGTGGTAAAGTTGGCTCTGCATTGCGTATTATTTATTGTGTTGGTTGTTTTTATGAATGTGTATCTTTTGTTCCGCTGTGTAGCATTAATCTTCAACGGCAGTGTGAACCCGGCCCATCCCAAACATATCGGCAGCATCGACCCCACCTGTGATGTCGTGGAGGTAGTAAAAGGTGAGTCATCATTCTCTCTCTCTCTCTCTCTCTCTCTCTCTCTCTCTCTCTCTCTCAGAAACACACACGCATAAACACACACACACACACTGTATTTCTTATCTCCTTTCCATCCCTCACTGTTCGTGCAGATCCATGACTCTTTTACCCTTCTCCAGTATTATCTAGTGTCTTTAGAGTAAGGGGTTATTTTGATGTATGTGTCTGTGATAGTCTTGTGTCTGTAGATGTGTTCACTGCTTCATTAAAAGGCAGAAATCTTAACGTCTCCTTGATTTATTTCCCGTTCAACGCGAGTTATAGAGTTTTGCAGCCTGTAATGTGACCACAGCTTGCTCTGTGTCCCTCTGCAGACGCCTATGAGACGTCAAAGATGCTGTGCGAGCAGTATTACTTGACCTCGCCTGATATGGAGGTCAAAGAAATCAACGGTAAGTTTTTCATCCGTGGGTTTGTTGAATCCTTCTCGGTTCTCTGCTCGAAGGATCCGTGTGAGAGGAAATATTCACTGGTGCTCTGCTAGAGTTCAGCTGAACTCTCTGAGATGAATCAGTGTTGTTTAAACTGAGGCCTGCTGGGTCTGTTTCCCGTCAGTCGTTCCTGCAAAGAGCCAGCATCAGCATTAGACATTCCTCGAGCCTCACACGTTATAGCGCAGAGAAAGCGACCAAAACAAAAAGAGATTTAAGGATTTGGTCATGCTTACGCTGCAGCTGTAATTGCACATTATATATTTAAACATGTTTACATATATCTACCCTGTGTGCCAGCTTAGCTAGAAGCAGGGTGTTCTCCCATTGTCACTGAATTCAAAGGTCAAGGTCAACAAATATATGGTCTGGAAAAAACTATTTTTCCAAGTTATCTCTGCAAATACTTGAGCGAGAGAGATTTCAGTGGATTTTGCAAAATCGTGCAAAAATGCATTTGAAGAGGTATCTCTGTTTCCTATTGGACTTAAGACTTGTAATAATTAGAAAATGATATATGATCATATGTAGGATAATGACATAATGTTGAAGCCACATTTTTTATTAATTATGTCCTTTAGTGTAGTAATGCATTAACTTTAGGGTTGTCTCTAGTTTTACTCTAAAAGTTTTACTCTAAAATAACAACTAAAGACATGATGTACAGCTTATTTATATAAGCCATGGCATTTTTTATCTTATTGTATTAAAGACGACATAATGAAATCAGAATTTGAAAGAGGTGGCTTTTTGGGGTTTATAAAGCGATCAAACTGGTTGTGCATTGCCACTCTAATGCTTTTCATTACACTTTGTTCATATGTAAAATTTCTATTTGCTTGTTTTGTCAAGGTTTAGTTTTAGCACATAAGCAGATAATAGTGTATTATTATTATTATGATAATACTAATTATAATAATGAAATGGTTCACAGCTGAAAACCCTGGGCAGCCTCTGAACATCGTCTACGTGCCGTCCCATCTCTACCACATGCTGTTTGAGCTCTTCAAGGTAAAGTGACAAAACAAACCTGAAAACCTGACCTGCCCTGCTTTCCCACCACGTGTCTGCTGACTTATTTTGTAATCCATGTTTTCTATCAGAACGCCATGAGAGCCACAGTCGAGACCCACGAGATGAGCCCCACGTTGCCACGGATCAAAGTGCGGGTGTCACTGGGTGCTGAGGACCTCACTATCAAGGTCGGTGAGGACACAGGGAGTTCAAACAGAGTTGGATTTCTGTACTGCACAAACCATTCCTGTGATTAAAGTACTTCATGTTGTAGTTCCATTCTCTACACAGATGCATCTGCCTTCACCTGCCCATTATGTACTGTAAATAAAAGCAGTTGTGATGACTTGATACACAAAGCAGATCATTGTCTTCTTTATTTCTAGATGTCAGACAGAGGAGGCGGAGTTCCGCTGAGGAAGATTGAACATCTCTTCAGCTACATGTACTCCACGGCTCCCAGTCCCGTCCATGAAGACAACTCTCGTAACGCACCCCTGGTGAGACTGAGCCTGTTACACACTGTGCAGTTGTCTAAGTCTTGTTTCACACTACGTGGTTGTTAGCCGGATTTTCCACTTGCTGACAAAAGTCGGAACTCGCCGACAAAATCCACAGACCGGAGCGAAATCAGAGTTCGAATGAAAAACTAAAATGTAGCTTTAACAACTTTAAACAACTGAGAGATATTACAGATGAGTTTAAAGTACTTTCTATGAATTGTTTTAATGTTTTGTTTTTGGTTTGAAATGCATTGAAATTGGATCTGTAATCTGTATTGACCAAAATGTAACGTGTAGGTATGGGCATCAGTATTGTTAAAGTGTACAATGTCATCGGAACATCACATATTTGAATACTGCAACCCTGTTATTTTTCCTCCAGGCTGGTTTTGGTTATGGTCTGCCCATCTCCCGCCTGTATGCCAAGTATTTCCAGGGAGACCTGCAGCTCTACTCTATGGAGGGCCACGGCACATCAGCTGTCATATACTTAAAGGTGAGAACCTCGTAGCCTCCACACACACAATGTCAAGAACTACTTAAAGCCAAAGTTCACATAAGGATGTAATGTTAACTACAAAAACTGGATTGATTGAGGGATGAAGAGATGAAAAATAGTTTAATCAAGAAAAAAGGAGCAGATTTAATCAAGCACAGAATTTGGAGAAAGCCCTGGATGAGACTCTCATCAACGGGTGTGATAATTATCCAGATTGAATGATAATCATCACTTCTGCTCTGCATCACCAGGCCCTGTCCTCAGAGTCGGTGGAGAGACTTCCTGTTTTTAACAAGTCGGCCTTACGGCACTACCAGACCAGCATAGAGGCCGACGACTGGTGCATGCCCAGCAAGGAGCCAAGGAAACTGGGCAAGCATGAGAGGACTTGGTGATGATGGGCTGCGGGACGAAAGGAAAGAAAAGAATGGAGGGATGAATAGTTAAATGAAGAAGTGGATAAACTTGTACTTTAGGTGAAAGGAAGCATTCAGTGTGAGCGAGCTGCTGGACGTGGACCTGTGCACATGAAATCTGGATTCCCTTCCGAACCCTACCAGGAGAACATTTCCCAAGAATCCGATAAATGCAGTGAAGAACCTGAGCTGAGCTATTTCTCTCAGCCTCCAGACAATTTAAACCAGCAAAAGCTCGGCACATTAAACCCCATTACATGACAATTACAGGCAACTCTAATGGTGAAGGAACAAGTCAAGTATTAATCTGCTTTCGCTTCATTTACTACACTTTGTCTTGTTTTGTTTTTAGCCATAACAACAAGTATACACTGTGTTGAACAAAGCAGGTTAGCTGTTTGTGTTGATGTCCACACTCTTTAGACTGGTACAGTTCTTTGGTCGATGTAGATTCCTGGGTTAAGTTGTGTTTTCGCTGAAGTTTAAATGTGCATCAGTGCCTTGAAACAGCCCAGTTAATCGCATTAATGAGAACACGGACATGTTCAAAGTCCAGCGTACAGACAGAGAGAGCGAAGTCTGCTCCTCCTGTGGCCGTTTCAGTCCTTTCATCTGCATTTCATCTTCAGCTCTAACACAAGAGGAGCGGACCAGAAACGCAACAAGAGAAATACATAGAATCTGTTACGTGTGCTGTGGTGTGATAAAGCTTTGATCACTTTGAGCTTAAACTCAAAGTGTTAGCTTGTTCAATAGAAACATAAACACAGGTGCCTTAGCCTTGGACCCATGCAAGGCCATTTTAAAAAGTTAAATTATTGGAAATATTGGAAAAAAAAACGCATGGATGTTGAGTCACACAGAGGAAACAAGACTTGTCAAAACAAAGAATAGCAGCGTATTTCAAGCTGATATGTGTGGAGGTGAAATGGGAAAATAGTTGAATTCTCGCATGAATTTCCTGCCTGGAAACTGATGTGTTAATCGCTGTAGGAACCAAAACACAGGAAAGTCTTCAATGTCTTCAAGAGCAACTTTCTAGAATAACACAGTGATTCTTGTGCATATTGGAGGTGATTTGCTGTGTTTTTTAATGAGGCTCATTTTGTATATTTAAGTGATTGGCTGCACGTCAGAGGGTTTCAATGCTTAATGTTGCACTAAAGAAAACTCTCATAGGACTCGCTGTGCGCTGTCATGCTCAGATTAGTGCAGCATGTTATCTGTATTTGAACAAATTCATTGTAGCAGAGAATCATAGGAACACAGAATTATTGTATTGAATTATCTGTAACAAGTATTTCACTCAACCCTCAGAGGACGAGCAGTTGATGATGTGTGAGTAGATGGAAGAATGTCACATGTTTGTTTCTCTAGTACGTGCCAGTCATAAGCACTTCTCAGTTTAGACCCTGCATAGTTCATTTTAATCAGTTCTTTGAGAATGTAACGTTTTCAAATTTAAGTACTTTTATGTCTCACCGTGATGGAATTTAAGGTTTCGTCACTAAAAGGACCAGTGAATGTAGAAAATAAAAATCTGCAGTTTGTCCATTGTGGTCGCTCCTGTTTTATTTCAGACGTCTACTTTGTTGTTTTTCAGCATTTAGAGTTAATTGTCTGTGTGTTGACTTTGAATTTTCTTTTCGGTTTGATTTATGCAACATGAAGGATGTCAGGATTCATGAGGGTCACAGAAGTGTGAGCTGTGGAAATGAGAGAGTTTCCAGGGTGTTACGTAAACGGTAACGTGTGGCGTGTCCTCCTCTCACTCCTCTCCCTCCTCTCCCTCCCCAGATTGCTTTAGGAAACTTTGCTCTGTTTGTCTGCCGCCGTCGCCGACACAGGCCGTTGGCTTCTCATGGCCGGCTGCCATTGGGGGATGAGAACAGGCCGTCCTGCTCTGTTTTGCCCCTTCATTAGTGTGGCCACATGTTGTGCTCTATTCTGCTTCTGTCTCTTTCTCTGTCTGTCGCCCTCGACTCTGTTTTCCAGCTCACTGAGGTTGTATCGGCATGACACATCAACACAAGGACAGCATTATTTAGGCTCAGTCTGAAAGGCAGCAGAATAAAAAGGATAAAAAGTAACACTGCCGTGTCAGCGTCGACTACAGAAGGAGCCCCCTCCTCTTCCCCTGCCAAGGAGGTTATGTTTTCACCTCTGTCCAAATGTTTGTTTGTCAGCAGGATTACGCAAAAAAACACTGAACGGATTTCCACGAAACTTGTTGGAAGGACGGGACATGGGCCAAGAAAGAACTCATTCGATTGTGGCACAGATCTGGACGAATAGATTTTTCTTTCACTTTCTTTCTTACTTTAACGTTGTTCAGTACAGATTGTTACAAATCCCTAGTATTCCTTTTGAGGTACACACAACGTCTTGAGAGAATCCTTTCAAATTCGGCACGTCTTTGTTCTTGTTAGCGCAATATGTCAACAGTGCCTTGAGGGAATATCTAAATACTAAATATCCAGTACGACTCAAGGATGAGGTGATTGGATTTCATTGGTCAAAGGTCAAGGTCACAGTCATCTCACTAAACCCGTTATTGCCTGGTGAACATGTTATCTGAAGAGCGTCCTTTCAACTTTGGCACAAATGTTCACATTTACTGTTTACAAATTAACTGATAAGATTTGGGTTGTGTTTTTTTTCGGCCTCCTCAACATTGTATCTCATGTCTTTAGGGAAGTTCTTAAAAGCTGATTCGATTTCAGTGATCTGAGGCAAAGGTCACAATGACTTCATATCAATAGGAAAATAATGACCGGAACCATACAACCGCTGGGCAGTACTTCTAGACAATTTCACCAATTTCTCAGAGAATAATTGACAGGGTTAGATTTGTTTTTATTTATTTGGCACATTAAGGGAATTGACATTAATGAGTGTGTGAAATTTGCTGCAGCTTGATTGAATTTAAAGTGACTGTTGGGCCTTGTTGGATCCACTGAGTGCCATTCTAGTCCTGACAACTCTCTGACACGTAGTGGTTTATTTTAAGATCCCAGAGTAGTTCTGACCCCTTAGTCATCCAGACAATGTTTCTGCGCTGGAGTATGTCTGCTGCACACACACACACACACACACACACACACACACACACACACACACACACACACACACACACACACACACACACACACACACACACACACACAAGCCAGCAGAGCTACTATAGAGATTTGATTTGGATCGTTTTATTTCGCTCCAGGCTTTCATTAAAATGTGAAAAATAAAGTTTAAAACACAGCAAACAATTTAACAAGCAATCATTACCCGCTCTGAGTATTTACTCTGTTGCTAATTTACAGATAAGAGTAGATGTTGGAACCACAGTTTCGCTGCCTGAGCTCATGGGCCATGTGTGCAGCACCTGTCTGACTTGACAGACGGTTTCGCTTTAAGGTCACCGGCCTTGAACCTGATCCTCTGTCAGCATTCATTCATGTACAACTGTGCACATGCTGTGACACAGTAACACAACGTACCAAGTCAGAGCAGCAACACAAATACGTCGACGCACCCACAGTACGGTGACTGACAGAGTCGAGATGAACCTTGGACACTGTAGGTTAACTTACAGTTTTTCTCCATTGCTTTGGCTCATTTTACGAAACAGAAATGACATTCTCAAAACAACACGTGCAAACCTCCAAACCACTGGGCACTGGTTCACAACAGATTGGAATATCTCATTCCTTTAATCAAATTGCAATTGTATTAGCACATCCTTGCAATGACAAGTACAATTTCCAACAGCTTGCACAAATTTCAAATGATTTAGAACACCTTTGCAAACGGTTAGGTACAATTGCCTTCAGTTAGCCCAATTACCAATTGAATATATATTGCTGGTCAAAACTGACTGTCGCTTCTCAGTCAAGTGGTTGTTCTCTGCAGAACATGTTGGCATCATTTCATTGTTTACATCATCACCTGCACAATAGTTCACTCTACTGTCAAAATCGTACAGGCACATAATACCATGAAAAACATCATGGTATATACTGTAATAAGGATATCTTGGATCATTGGCTTAATTTTCAGGTGCAACTAGAACTTTGGTAATGAAGGTTGAGTTTCACACATCTGATCACCAGTCACACAGTAAGTTTACAGTTTTTCTCAATTGCTTTGGCTCCTTTCACGAAACAGAAATGACATTCTCAGAGCTCTAAGTGCAATTGGCAAAATAGCCCATATGGTTCAGCACAACTACACAGATCACCTTCTAAAGGTCATATCTCACCCAAAACAGTTAACTCAAGTTTCAAAACCAAATCATTTTCTCATATAAATAGTCAGTGCCCCCAAAATGAAAATGTCCTTCTCGATTGCTGTGGCTCATCTCTCAAAATAACATAGATGGTTCAGCAAAACTCCATAGCACACCTGCAAAAGGTCATATCTCTACCAAAACAGACCACTCATCAGTCAAAACTAAATCCTTTTCTCATACAAATAGTCAGTGCCCCCAAAATGAAAAGTCCCTTTGGCATTGTGTAAACACTACAGGTCAAAATGTTTAGATGTTTTGTCAGTATGGCAGTGGACCATAGAAATATCCCTCATGTGCACATTTCAATCTTGGCTCAGTCCTTGAATGGTCACTGGATGGTTACAGTAGATGTTTTCTTTCCAGAATATTAAGTGTATCAAACAGAAAAAAGATTAATTCAAGGTTTCACATAAAATATGTTTATTGAACTCATGCTGCCATGGAAATTGTTACAGTAATTACCATACATCGTGGTTACAGTAACAGAAAATGTGTACAGCACAATATACTGTCAAACAATAAGCACATCAAAACTAAAATTTGGCATAGTGAGATATGACCTTTTGAAGGTGATCTATGTAGTTGTGCTGAACCATATGGGCTATTTTGCAAATTGCACTTAGAGCTCTTTCGTGAAATGAGCCAAAGCAATTGAGAAAAACTGTAAACTTACTGTGTGATTGGTGATCAGATGTGTGAAACTCAACCTTCATTACCAAAGTTCTAGTTGCACCTGAAAATGAAGCCAATGATCCAAGATATCCTTATTACAGTATATACCATGATGTTTTTCATGGTATTATGTGCCTGTACGATTTTGACAGTAGAGTGAACTATTGTGCAGGTGATGATGTAAACAATGAAATTATGCCAACATGTTCTGCAGAGAACAACCACTTGACTGAGAAGCGATAGTCAGTTTTCACCAGCAATATATATTCAATTTGTAATTGGGCTAACTGAAGGCAATTGTACCTAACCGTTTGCAAAGGTGTGCTATATCATTTGAAATTTGTGCAAGCTGTTGGAAATTGTACTTGTCATTGCTAGGATGTGCTAATACAATTGCAATTTGATTAAAGGAATGAGATATTCCAATCTGTTGTGAACAAGTGCCCAATGGTTTGCACGTGTTGTTTTGAGAATGTCATTTCTGTTTCGTAAAATGAGCCAAAGCAATGGAGAAAAACTGTAAGGTAGAAGTCAGACACACCTGTATGCCTGTTTGTCTCTTTTTCAACAGGATTAAGCAAAGACTACTGAACCAATTTTCTTGAAACTTTGTGGAATAGTTGGGTAAAGGCCAAGGAGGAAGAAGCCATTGACCTCTGGAGCAGATTTGATCAGGAATTCCTCATGACATAATTGTTCTTGTACAGTAACAAATATTCCTTTGGTGTAATATAGTAGGTAATGTGGTGATAATGTGGCCAATCAGCCTTGGCAGAGGTATTCACTCCACAATGGCCCTTCTAGTTATGTATGGCACTTCTGGAAAGCTGTAATATTTACATTACATTTTGACTGGAGATAGAAAATTGGTATTGGTCCGTATTTGCGGCTTCATGTGCAGTCCACTGGAAAAACAAGCACTGGAGTGGAGCGCTGTTGTCGAGTGTTTGTTCTGTTCTGGAGAAACACGAGAGCGTGAAGGTGAGAGTGAGCATCAGGGCCGGTTGCCAGGCAGATCTGGATCCTCTGAAGTATCAAGAATAGTTCACAACACTGCACATGTGGATAATTATTACAAAAACAATGACACTACTGTTAAAAACCGGCAGATAAGGTCATTAGAGAGGGTTGAATATAGAAATATTTAAAAAAAGACAGAAAGACACAAGTCGTGAAAAGTGTGGCAGTTCCATGTGGCCAGGCCGGCAGATATCCTTACTTGTCAATCACATTAGTATTATTATCACCAATAAATTGCCATTCTCTCACCTGTAACTCACACTCATCTATATATGAGGTTAAATAGTCATTTGATTAGTGATTTGTTGAAAGTTTGAGTTCCTTTTTCATTTTCATGGAACAGGGGGTTTCTCGCGTTCCAGTCAAAAAGCCCGTGGGATTCAAGTGACATATTAAAGCAGCCAATATGGAAAAACAAGTCTCTCCTTCAGTACAGTAACCCCTCAGGGTCTAATAATAAGTATTTCTTCATGGGACGTGGCAGAGGAAGCTGTGAGACACCCCTGTGGCAGAGGCCGCCCATGCTGGCTCTGATGGCACATCTGGTGAGGTGGAGCAGGCTGCGTGGCGTGTTGGTGCAAACGGCAAACAGAGAGTCGTAGAAGTCTTTATGTCGCTAAGGAAGAGGTAAAAATGATCATAAGCTTTTTCACTGCGCTGCACTAATTCAAATATATACATACTATCCATAATACCACCCTGTGTTACCTGGTAGCAGTCATCAGGAATGGCGTCTCTCCACTTCCTTGTGGGTTTTAAATGTTCATAAGAGTTGACCATAATTTCTACTACTCCAGGGTAGTCGTAACAGGACTGCAGCACCTGCACAAAACAATACACAACAAGACATTGTGCACAAATGATGAGTGTTTGCCATCAGCATATAAAATGTCATGTAATCGCACTGCATTGTCATGTTATTGCATTTGTTTGTCAGTAGGATTCAAATTAAATGACCGAATTGATTTTCGTGATACTTGGGTCATGGGCCAATGTTTATTTTAAATATATTTATTTTCCTTATAATTTCCTTGATAATAATTTATTGATCTTCCTGAAAAAATACCAGGCTCAATGAGAGGACAGATATCTATGAGTGTGTATAATTTGGTGCAGCTTGATTGAAATCTAAGCCACTGTTGGGACTTTGAGTGCCATTCTTGTTTGAGATAATTTAGGAACCTCGGTCCTCACCTTGTGGAACTGTTGTGGGTAGATCCTGGCTGCGTTATGGTTGAGCAGCAGCTGATAGCAGAGCTCAGGTATGGCCATCGGCCTGACGTCGGTCACTTTGAGGAGATACTGAATGGGGGTGCAGCCGTTGATGTCCATGACTCTTGTGTCTGCTCCGGCCTCCAGTAGCATCTGCATCAGGACGTGGTCACAGTGCCAGGCTGCTTTGTGAAGAGCCGTTTTATGGTCTTCTTCTTGGAGGTTGGGATCTGGAGCAGAAAATAAACGTTTCGGGGAAACAACGATTTCTGACGCACACAAACCACGAGTCAAACATCATGCACAGTTCTCGATCCAGAACCTCGCACCTGCTTGGTGGTCCAGCAGGAGACGACAGACTAAATGGTGATCCTCACTGTAGGTTTGTTCTTTATTATCAAAAGTCCAGAAGGCCGCAGTGATCAAAGCAGTCTCCTGCAAAGAGTTGACTGCGTTCACAGATGCTCCGTGGGTCAGATAAAGAGCCACCAGCTCTGGAACTCCGAACCTGGCTGCTGTGTGTAACGGTGTGACCTCATCGTTGTTGTAGCTGGGCATGTTGACTTTTGCACCTCCATGGGGGAAAAGAAATGATGATTATTTAGTTGCTTTGTCGTTATTCAACCCACACATCCATCTACCTATGCATCCTCCCCTGCTGACCTCTGTAGATGAGCTGCTTGGCACAGTCCACAGAGTCCCTGGTGATGCAGTAGTGCAGTGGGGTGTGCCCACTCAGCGACAGGCTGTTGACCTTTGCCCTGTGAGCCAAAAGTAAATCTGTACACTCGGCGTTGGAGACCTCGCAGGCCACATGCAGCGGCGTCTTCCCATTGGGCATCCGGTTAATGGCGGCACCCTCCTGAAGGAGCACTAGTGCAGTTTCCAAAGCGTTGTACATCACACACACATGAATACCCATCGCCCAGGAGGTCTCCAGTTTGTAGCCTGGGAGCCAATAACCTGCAGTGAAGTGGACAAGCAGCAGGGATTCATAGTGACAGTAGAGGCTAAATGTGCTGATGATTATTCCTGATTTACACAGATTTAAATCTACTCTCTTTTAAAGCTAAAGACTTTTAAGATTAAATAGTGTAAACAGTACTTCTTAGACTGTGGTAATATCCATCCTTAGGATCTCTGTGGGTCTAGCATCACCTAGTGGATGCAGTGCAAAAGTAATCAGAAAGTGTTGACAACCTTGAGATAGTGCATGTTGTGACTTGGCACCATACAAATGAAATATAAATGAATTCAATTTACTCAACTTTAGCTTTTATCCTCCACAAAGGAGGTTAAATGTTCACTGGGTCTGTTTATTTGTCGGCAGGATTGTCTTTTATATTTTATTATAATAACTAGACACCCATACAAGGAGATGTGTGCTCTATTGCAGATATCCGTCTAATCTAAGTTGTAATGTTTATCCCTCTGAGCCCATGCACTCTGTAAAGAATGACAAGCACACAAACTGTTTACAACCATAAACCGGGGTTAGGAGTTGTCCCTCATCATACTTCCTGCTTACCTTGTTTGTATGAGGCCAGGACCATGCTGGGGTCCTCCACCTCCAGCACCGTGTCAATGTCTATCTCCCCAGTGTGCAGGATCTCCAGGACCTCCTGGGCATTATTAGTCTGCAGAGCCTCTAGGAACTTTAGCTTTAGCTGCTTGACAGCAAGTTGCCTGGGGCTGAACTCTTCCATGAGCTGAGGGCCTCTCACTGCCAAACCAGCCGGCTCACACACTACTGTTCTCCACACGGCATGTAGTAAATCAAAAATGAATGTACAAATGGTGATAAAGAAAGAATTAAGCATACCCACACTGGGAAGGCTCAGCTATTGGAGGCGTATGAGGACGAAAATAAAGTCGAGGGCGGGGTGCGTGTCAGAGGGAGAAAATAGTCCTAGAGCGAAATGTAGCAGAATATAAATAGAAAGGAGGAAGGGAGGGAGAGAGTGGAGAGCTACAGCTGACTGTGGCTGGCTGCAGGTCAGTCACTCTGCTGAGAGAAAGGCCTCATGCATGGTGGATCATGATCGCATGGTTAATATAACAGGACATGTGAACACAGCAGGGACATGAAAAAAGTTTCAGAGAGGAAAACTTCTCTTTCATTCTATTAAACCATTTTATTATGACTGAACTGGATCTATACTTTATGTGTGGCAATTGTAGAAAGAAAGAAACAATCAAACAAGCAACAAAAGAAAAGATAATCCAATAAAAGAAAAACAGAAATATAAGAAAAGATAAGCCACGGAAAGAAAGCAAAGAAAGATTGGATAGATAAAAAGATATGGATTGGTAGATAAATGGATGACCGAACGGATGGATGGATGGATGAATTGGTAGACAGACAGATGGGTCGATAGATGGATGGATGGATGGTTGGATACATTAATTGATGGATGGGAGGACAGATTGATGGATGGATGGATAGATTGATAGATCAATTGATGAGTGGATAGATGGATAGATATTTTACACCCTGTGGATCTCTGTTGGATTTTGTCCCTGGCTGGCAAATGACCAGTTCAAACTTTCTAGACTCAGCCTTAGGAAACGTAACAGAAAACAAAGGAAACAAGCGGAGGCTATGGACAGTGACTGCACATTTTATTCAGTGTGACAGGTAGCTGCCCTTTCAAACTTTTCAGAATGAGAAAAAAAAAGAGAGATCAAGGTAATGACAAATAAAGGAGGAAGAGGAGGTGGAGGAGGAGAGTCAGCATGGCTATAGCAGTCTGATTATCGCTCGCTCTCTACGCACGTGAAGACAAAAACCCTTCCAGGCATCATGGCTGAAAACACGGCGAGGAGCACCAGGGTCTCGTCCACACGTTGGGTTTCATCATGTCGAGTTCGGTTCAAGCACGTCAAGAAAAAGATATGGAACACACGTGGGCTCAGGTCAGAGCTCTCATGCCCCCTCAGCCCTCGGACAAACGGCGTCCGCACACGATAGAAAACAAGGCGTCTTTAGGATTCTTACAGCATATTGCTCTGGGTTTTGACTATACATACAAAAGAGTCAAAAAGGAGTGAGGGGGGGTATTCACAGAGAGGTTCAAGTGTTACAAAATATTCCATAAGAATACACCGTGAGCAGTTTAATTGGGAGTAGCACTGGAGCAGCACTATGGTTGTATTAGAGGAAAAACCACAAGCACAATGGGAGAGAATCACTGTTTCTTCTTGCTTCTTGCGTTCGTTCCATAACAACCATTTAAATCTAAGACATTTCTAATGGACAGCTTTAATTAGGTTTTGGCAAAAAAGGAAGTAATCATACAATTCTGGATAAATCATCATTAGGTGTTAATAATACTCTTATTTTGTATAAGTTATCATAAACAATAGTCAGTTGCTTCGTTAAATACAGAAATAAATAAATTAACAGATCTTTAACCCCAAATCTTCCTCATGTTCTTAACCTGTTATCAGTTCACCAGGCGGGGCCCTTAAAGACAGATGGAGCAAAACTCAAAGCTGCCCTCGTGTCTCATCACGGCGACACTGGGATCTCTTTAATTACTGTAAACCTAATGATTCCTGGGAATGATAAAGAAGTCACACAGGGAACACGTCTCTCGGTGATAATCCTAAAAACAATAACTGCATAAAGTACACAGGTCAAAATCAATTTCAAAAAGGTACATTTTTCATCTAACTAGTAAAACCAAAAAAAGTGTTATAAGTCTTACCGAAGAGATTTCATAAGAAAATTCAAACTATATTGCATCTGTCAGTTGCAATTTCCAGTGTAACATCAGAAGTATCAGTTTAACTTTAAGACAGTGTCTGCACGTCCTGCATTCGTCAATGGTCGCAGAGATAAACCACGTATATGGCAGCATTCTTAAATATCGTTAAGAATATTCCAGAGTCATTTGCATGGTGTACGCGACCCGTGATTCTTCTGAAAGAATAAAATAACAATCAGAGATGGATTTAATCTACTGTATGTGTCTCAACACTCACACAGAAGCGGGTCGAATTCGGACAATTCTACGTCACTAGAATTTCTAAAGGCAGCGACGGGGTATGATGTTTGTTATTGAGAGGATATAAAAAGTGGTCAGAAGCAGGTTATAAGCAGAGTCAAAGCAACAGTACGCGTATAAGCAGTAGGATTCTTTTTCTCATCTTGTTTTGTCTTTTGTTTGTACGGTTCGGGTTTGGTAGGTTACGAGTTTCACCATTACTTTGTACCTGAAGTCTCCATTAGAACCAGTCCAATGAGTACAGCATGTTGTTGCCATTTTTACATAGAGAACTGCTATTGTTATGGTACATGTATACTGTAAGGAGCACTGTACAGCTAGTGCAGTGGTTTGCATTTACAGTGTTTGCACTTCCAGTGTTCTCGTAGATACCAAGAGAGTTCTTCCAGTGTCCAGTTCAGTTCCTGTTGGAAAGTTCTAGTGTCATCTTTGTCAGAAGGGACAGGAAGCAGCATGTGGACACCTGGTGGTGGGAGATGAGAACTGCCTCGTATATTCCATGCACACACACTGACCTGTGTGTGCTTCAAAGCAATAGATTTGATGTATCTGAACAAAATTTACACAAGTCTATCAAAATGGCACATCAGACAGATTTCATCTGTATACGTCATTGTATATGTACATGGTCGCTGTGTCTGTAGGTTGTATGATGGCTCTGAGAAGGGATGAGGATGAAACAGACTTAACACAGACTCACTCTGGATGCGATAAATAATTCCAATTTACAAGCCATAAACAGCAAAATAAATAGAACTGAGTGAGTTACTAAAGACAGAGGGTGGGTGTAAAGCGAAGGAAAGGAGGGGCAGCATCCTGTTGTCCAACTGTTCATTTTGGTTTAAATTGCTCGGTGAGGAAGTCACTCAACAATCTGACATTTTGTTGTGGAGCTCCAGCACTGACAACTATTGAACTACTATGCGGGCGTCCCTCAGGGTTCATATGTGGGGCCCAATGACTTTCTGTTCCTCGATGCTACTAGTTGCAGCGCTATGGTAGAGGTGAGCTTGCTTCACTCTGACGGGCTTTCCTTCTGCTGCTCCAGCTCTCTCTTGCGAAGCTTCTCACGTTGTTTCTCCAGCTTCTCCTGGTTCCTCTTGGCCTTCTCCATCAACATTTTAAGGTCTTTGATATTTTTCTTGATCAGGGCACGGTCCTGCGAGGAGGTGACTCCAAGGGCCTGAAACAAAAGAACATGCTTAAGCATCCTGTGTCTTTGGTCGGTCTATTTACCTGTTAACGTTTACGTTAGTGTTCTAATTAGAATATTTCACAGTTTAAAAATAGATTTGTCAGGAGCCATTTGCCCCATAACAAATGTATACAGGCAGCTCTATTTCTACATTCTTTGTTCCTAAATTTGTGATTTCTACACACTGCAATTACATGTATACAATACCAATACACTATATCTACAGGCTCTATTGTATGTGTATGTGACTACAATATATGTATAACTACATGAAGTTTTAACCGACCTTCAGCTCAGTGCTATCTAGCTCTAGCAACTGTTCTCCGTCTATGTTTTTGGCAGTGAATTCTGGGATATAGTGTTCTAAGTTGAGGCCCAAAAGCCAGCGGGCCACTTGCTGGGAAGTCCACTCTGTAATACTGTGGCTCTGCCACTGGTGCTGCTTCGACAACTGTCCCTCGTCCAGGATCTGAACAGAGATAAAGAAAGATGGAAAACAATCTTTACTGTTTAATACAGATTTTATGACAAGGCACTAAAAGTATCTTCAACAGAAAACTAGATGAATGATGAGTTGAGATGAAAATAAATATTACCATAAAAAAGGGGAACTACAGTGGGAAATGTATATTAAAACGAATGACATACTAATTCTGTGGGACACAAAAAATAATATAATGCGGAAATGAAACACAGACAAATGGAATCTACTCGAAACACAAATACAAGTTAAACGTCCTCGGCAGCCTCAGTCTCACCTCGTCATCTATCATATCCAGACTCTGAACGTGGCAGCAGAGGAAACAACAGAAAATGACTGTGTTGTTAACCGAGCAGCAAGAAAATGTCTTCCACCACGGCAGCCACTAACATTTGAATACAATGAGCCTAAACTGCTGAATGCATCATTCATTCTTATCATCTGTAAGAAGAATGTGAGCAAAGCAGCTGATGATGTTTTTTTTTCTGTCAGAAGTATCTATAAAAATGATAAATTAGGGAACTGACATAAATAAAAAACGACTTTCCAGATTTCTTCTACCTCATATGACTACAAACACATTGTGGAAGCAAATTCTATGTTTTTTTTTATTTACATGTACATGACTGCATTTTTACAAAGCTAGGTACTTCGAGGCAGAAGGTGAATTATTAGTATTATTATTATAATTTGAATGCATCTTTGCACTACCTCTAGCGTTTACTCCTGTACCATTCTTTACCTTGATTGTTGAGGTTTTGTTGTCGATGTGTAAGTACACTGAGAACAATGTTAAACCAGGGTCAAAATGTGTATGTGAACACATTCTTGGCTCATAAAGAAGCAAAGGTTCATAATGAGCTCCTAAAATGGGACTTTCAGTACCAATAGAAATTATCTATTTAGGGTTTGTACTTTGCATTCGTACGATGAATCTGCATGAAAATATCGTAAGATTGTGCGTGTACCTCGTCTGACGACAGCGCCAGTGTCTGTGAGCATCCTGACATCTTGGCTTCCCCCAGCAGCCCGCTGATCTCCACCGAGCTGCTGCTGCTGACGCTCTGATCATCAGTCAAACTGGGTCCCTGAAAAATAAAAATAAAAAAAATCAACCACACACTTACAAGCCTCACCGTGAGACGCAGCCACCTCTGGGCCTGAATTTAGTGGAATTTAGTTCAGAGTGCTTCCCTCTTATTGATGTTTCTGTTAAGTGCTATTGATTAAAAAATGACACGATGTTGCATTAGTGTGATGATGCTGTAAATTTAAATCAAAGAGGGTGTTATTAAATCAATTTCCTACACAGAGAGGCTGAATGTGGAGTGAATTAATCAAGAAAATTAAGGGCTTTTCCTCTGTGCATGAACCCGAATGAGAAATAGACGGACTGCATGAAGACAGGGGCTGTGCACGTAAGCTGCTCCATCACAGCTCTAACTGGTGGTTAGAGATGATGTGGCTGGATGATATCCAACTCCCAAAATCTGTCCCTTTGTCCTATTGAGTGTGGGACAGTGTGGACATACAGGGATCACATTAAGATCCGTGCTTTAACAGCAGGAGACGAGCTGCTGATATCAGGAGGAGAAAAGAGTGAGACACAAAAATGTCTCTTCGTGAGGTAAAGGTCAAAACATCACATTCTTATAAATGGAGCAATATGTTTGTGTCAATTGTTCCTCGTGGAATATACAGTGTCCCCTCAGTCCAGGAAGCAACAGTAAAAGTGTTTTATTTATACAAGATTTTGAGTTAAAATCAATCATCCCATTTAGTTTAACACTGTAGTTTGAGGGGATTATTTGAGCCTCTGTACTATCTTAGGTGAAAGACTAATCTTACATGTTCAGACTTTAAGCTATCTGGGCTGAATCCTTGCTTAATACCCTCCATGTTTTTATTAACGTGCATACATTGTGCATTGATTTATCTCCTGATGTGTGTTCATCTTGTGCACAGAGTTCCTTGGGGAGGAGAAGAAGGCACTGGATCAAACACAATCTCCATTTCAATCCTGAGGTGACGACATCTGATATGCCACCGGGTTAGAAACAGGTTTCATTCAAATTCATACACTGCAACAGATGCCCAAGTTAATAAATGTAATCTTATTAAATTAGTACGAAATATAACTTATTTGAGAGGCATACTGAAATTGATTGGCACTGGGAGCACTTGGGAAGATTTTAATCTTTTAATACTTGAGATCGTGATTTTGAAAATGGGCATTACTGAGATTAGAAACGATGTTTAGGATCATGTCAGACTAATCATCTTTGTTACAATTAATTATGCAATTATGCATTTCATTTTCTACTAAACCCTGTTTACCTCTGAGAGTAACAACACCCATTTCAGTAGATTCAGGTATAATTGAACAAAATACAATACCAGGTAATATGAATAGGAGAAGAAGTGGGGCCATGTAAGGGAGTTCTGTTCAACATAAATAACAAAGTGAGTCAAAGTGTAATGGCAAAGTAGAACTTACAGTATATTTAAGTATGAATATATGAGTCTGATAATACGTCTGCTGTGACTTTACATCGCATAGAGCTGAGAAAAGTGTCTTTTAATGTCAAGTGTCAAGTATCTGTCAAGTCAATGATTATTTGCTCAAAGTACCAGCAGACAAACTTCTTTTACCTTGGCCTTGAGTTTCTCTGGACTGTCCTCGACTGATGGCTCTGTGGAGCTGAGAGAGGGAGAGGGAGAGGGAGAGGGAGACGGAGAGAGAGGGAGGGAGGGAGGGAGGGAGGGAGAGAGAGCGAGGGAGAGGGAGAGAGGGGAAGGGGTGAAGTAGAGGTCAGTAGTGAAGATTACTGTACCACACTGTATTAAACAGCTCCTGAAACAACAATCATTGACTATGTTTACATCAACAGCAATATTACAAATATTGATTTATTTTTTCATAATAGGATTTTCCATTGATATTCCCATTCACATTACAGAGCATATTCTGAATAGGACTCACGTCAGCATTACGTCCTACGACTTGTTTACAATCAAACCGAGGACCTGTGTCCTCAAGCAGCTGGTAACTGTCATATGTCTATGTCACAAAATACTGTGAAATCTCAGACATGACAATGTGATTAAGTCCATGTATTGGGACTAAGGTCGGAATACTCCACATGTCTTCATTTGATTATTGCTCATTCCAAATATGAGCTCATTCGGGTTAAGGTATTCCGAAAATAATGGTTCCATGGCAGTGTCTTAATCAGACTATTGTAAACGTGGTCAATGACACCAGGTACATCCAAACAGCGAGAGCTGCTCCAGAACACTGTCTTATTAAAGCTAACTGTAACTCTGAAGCTCTGATCATTTACCTGTTTCCAGGTGAGGCTCTGGGGTCTCTGTCCTTCACTTTGGTTTTCCTGAGGGACCTGAGTGAAAACATAGTTTGACTTTGAATGTTATCAAATGTGAAACAACATTCAATCTTTTAAGTGCTTTGTCACCCACGGACTTTTAATAACGTTTGCTTAGACACCTGCCAGGTTGTGTCTCAGATTTTTCGTATCTTACTTTAAAATCTATTAATGCAGAAGGGTAACATGGCGTTCCAGTGTGTGTGGTCTTACCCAGAGTCCAGAGCCGGTCTGTGCTCCTCCAGACTGTGAGACGGGCTCGACAACGCAGGAGACCGAGAACCTGCGATCACAAACACTGAGATCAATGGGCTTACACAATTATCAAAAAAGATAGAAGATAATGACAGAAATGCAGTTTACATAAATAGACAGCAAGTGCATCTAAGTACTCACCATCCTGGATTATTCCTGTGGTGGAGGAGGAGTGCAGTGCTCGCCTGGGGGAGCTTTCTGCACTGCCGGGACCCCTGAGGACCACCGCTCCTCCATCACAAGACGTCCCACTGCGAATCGAACCAGAGCGACTGTGTGCTGGACTGCCATGTCCCTCTGATACCTGGGGACAGATGGCAGAAGATGAGGAGAGGCATAGAAAGAGAGAATCGTGAAGGATGAAAATGGATGAAATGCATAAGAGAGGTTTCAAAGAAGTCCCGCGAAAAAGAAGAATGAAGTTCAATTAGAGTCAATTTGATCTGAACAGCCGGCGGCGCAGACTCATCTGGGAGAAGTCGCTTGACATACTTTCACTGTTTCTAATTCTCTAATTCCTTGTCCTCTTTTTTTCCATCTCCCTGGAAGCTTCTCGTGTTCCTGCCAATTCTGATCCAGTTCTCAAACCAATCTGGACTCACTCCTGCTCTGTCTGAGTTAAGGGACGGCAGTATCCTTTCATCCGGAAAAAAACCCAGACTGTGGCTGTTATTATAACACAGGGAGAGACAACAAGTAGTGACAGCACTGCAGACGCAATTAGTGCGGCTGAGCAGCACTCACCAATTAATCCATTAAAAGACTAAAGTGGAATGGACAGGGGTTGAAGACACACAAACACGCTGAGAGACATACACACACACCAATTAGACATCATGTGGTGAAATAAAAAGGCATGTTAAATGTAAGTGTAGTCTAATGAGAGTAATGGAGGTCGTTTGATTAAACATCCCATCGATCCACATCACATCTGGATGTTGTTGTTGAAGCTGTTGTTTCAAATATGTTAATTTAAGGTTCATTGAGTAAGGGTCATTTGTGCAAGTGTGTGTGTGTGTGTGTGTGTGTGTGTGTGTGTGTGTGTGTGTGGTCCAGGTATGCTTATGTTGTGGGGATCTGTTTATACAGTCACATTATGGGGAATTCACCCATTTTTGGGTTGAACGAATTACGACTGTTAGGTTTAGGTAAGGGTTAAGGTTAGGCTAGATTTGTAACTATGGCTACAGTTGGAGTAAAGCTCCAGTGTGTGTTTGTGGGTGTTTGGGTTTGTGTGTGTGTGTGTGGGTTTGTGCATGTGTGCGCATTTGAATGCAAACCTCTCCCTCTGCAGAGCTTGTGCTGTCACGGGTAGCTGTCACTCTGTAGTTCGTCTTTTTGCTGGGTGAGCAGTGCGGTGAGCCGTCCCTCAGGTCTAGAATCACACAGACACACACACAGATAAACACACACACACAGAGAGACAAACAACTGTGATTGTGGTAAAAAAGAAGAAAAAAAAAACATTTCAAAAATCCTACCCTGTGCATGATTTGGCCTGGTCCCAGTGTCGCCACCCCCCAATTAAATAACTCCATTAAAAATACCTGGACTCAATTAAACTATCATTATAACACAACTAAGTGAGCAGGCAGTTATCAAGTGTCTGCTCAGTCTTGAGTGTTCGGGGAAGCGCTGTCAGATGAGACGGAGACTGAATCTTTTAAAATGATGACCTCAGCAGATATGGGGGCTCACTCTCTCCTGAATATCCTCCACCAGTCAACCCCCCCACCCCCCCCCCCCCCACCATCTTTTTTAATATTGCATAATGGGCTGCGTCATCCGGATCTGTGCAGATCAAGACACTGTGTTGTTCCCCCATCTGCACTGTACAGCATCACACGTGCCACACACAAACAACAAAGTCGAAGAGGAACAGGGGATTACTTGTTTATTTTGTTAATGCCGAGGTGCAGAGTGAAACCAGGGTCAGAGGGGAGAGTGCGTGTGAATACTGAGGCAGTGGGGAAGAGGAGGATTTGAGATGTACAGTACATAAAAAAAGAGGGGATTGAACTCTAAGTCTGAATTTTTGTTTGTGCGTGTGTGTGTGTGTGTTTCTGTATGTTTGCTTACAGCCGAAAAAGACAGTCCTATCTTTGCAGTGTCCTTCAAAGGGCAAAATACGTCAATAAACTGTCGAGGCTAAATAAAGGTTATGGCAGAGTAGTTGAGGACAAACAACTTCTCTCGGTCAATAGGAAATAGTTTATTTAAACAAACGTTTGTGCTTGAGCACATTCTCAGACATAAACTGGAGGACAGGCAAGAAGTCATGTTCATGTTCACTCTCCTATTTGAGAAGTCGGTCTATTCATTAAATTAATGGTCTGAAGTGTTCAGGTTCACGTTCATTCCGCTTTCTTGCCAAAAGTTTGATTAAAAGATCGATACCACTCTCATATCTGTTTCTTTAATATGAGGCTGAAACCAGGGAGCAATAAGCTGTTGCCTGGCTGAAGTATAGGTCATAAACCCTGCCTCCTCTATGTTAGCAGATGGGACATGGACCAAACTCAAAAGAAAAGGGTTAGATATGAATTTTGTTTTCAAAGATGGTTTCTGTCAGTTTAGTCAGAGAACAAAATAAACACACTGAATGAACAAATAGGAAAGTTGTACAAATCCTGTCAACTGTCTCTCAGCAAGACACTGAATAAACATTAATTCCCACAATGCCACACCGTTCCTTTATATCAAAGACGTCCCAACACTGATCCTCAAGGACACACCTCTGAGTTGTGCTGCAGCTCGCACGGGGCTGTGTTGCTGCGCGTTGAGCCTCTCAGCGCTGTTGCTGTTGTTGTTGTTGACCTGGATGCCGTTCTGCTTCATCAGCTGCATCAGCTCCGACTCTAATGTTGCAATCTGCGGAGAGGGAGAGGAAGCGGTCGATGTTAATCAGCCGCGGGGCGTTAACCTGTTCAAACGGCTGCTTTAAAGCGCTGTGGGCAATGGCCTACATGATGAGGAGTACATGTTTTCATTGAATTCCCAACATTCGAACAGGAGTCGGCAAAAAACATTTACATCAACAGCACATTTGAAAAAGGTTTTGTCAGTTTAGTTAAGGCCTAACTCCTCTATCCTCTGGATTTAATTCCAGATCTTATTGTGTTTTTCACCCCTCTGAAAAGAGTGAGTGCTCCGTTGGTAGAATAATAAAAGGGGGACAGTCAGGTTGTCGGCAAATTCAACTGCCGGGCTCGACCTGAGACCAGAGCACAATACTGTCACGTTTTAAGAGCACGAGAGCAGAAAATCAATTTACAATAACCAAACTGACCACAGGCTCCTGGACTCCGCGTCCCTCTGCTGTCACTGTCCAGGGAGGAGAACACTTCTTTATATAAATGTGGCAGAAAAAGCACAGACAGCTAATGGCGTGCAGCCGCTGATCGTTATTGAATTTCCTACATTTCACCAGTGGGGTCTGCTAAACCCAACAATCTTTTTACAGTCTTTAATCAAGCTCAGAGAAAGTAGAAAAGCTCTGCAAATCTCAGAGCCCATCGGCTATCACTTGACAATTAATTCTTTGCATACATATCGGTGGATATATGAGTATTGGAACGTTTTTCCCCCTCATATCAGTATGATCATCGGCCTCCCCAGAATCCATACCAGTAGGGTTCTATTTATTGGATTATTTTCACTTGAGGGATTTCTGAGGACAATGTGCTGAATCTTTCACGCACAGACAGAACAACAGAGCCCAGAGAGATACACAATGAGAGCAGAGATGATGAGAGATGGACAGAAAAAGATTAAGAGCGAGAAATGATTTACCCTCACTTGCAGCCCCTGGATCTCGGCCAGATGAGCTTTCTCAGCCTCCTCCAGCCGCCTCCTCTCTGTATCCTCCTTCTGGATAAGCTCCACCTCCCTGGAGGGAGAAAGAGATTGTACTGTGCTGAGTAGCTGTTTGTTATTTAAGCCTGCCCCTTTGCACAGATGTGGTGACAAGGGAGCTGAGGCTGTTTTAGGATGTCTAGTGAAGACACTCACACACGAGTGCACACACACACACACACACACACACACACACACCACACACACACACACACACACACACACACACACACACACACACACACACACACACACACACACACACACACACACACACACACACACACACATACACAACACACACAACTCCTGAGAATAATAAATGCTGCTGTTCCCTCCTGCCTGCTCTACCCTTGGTCTGGGAGTTTGCTGTCTCTCCTCTACAGATCAGCGAGCAGAGTTTGTTTCATTAGTTGGCATCCGTCTGGCCCTCAGGACCACAGCCAATTAGAGGCAGTCAGACTGGAGCGTGGCAGGAGAGTTTGTGATGGGACTGACCAAAGAGATCAACGCGCTGAAAAGCAGAGGAGCTGCACAGCATCAGAGTGGAAACTCATCTCCCGCTGCTGTAGTGGGAGAAGACTGGGGCTATAAAAAAGACATGATCTGCCTCATAAGATGGAAATACAGGAAATATTCTTTATTTCTATTCGCAGAGAAGAGTGGGGGCGGTTGTGGAAGGAAAAATGCAGGAATTTATCTCAAAGTATGTTTATATTTATGTGAATGTTTAATAGCAGTATTGAAGCAACAACCTATTTTTGGAAAACGGTGTAAGTGTCAGTGTTACAAAAGACATAGTGCCTCCCACAAGAAGGATGCAGGTCAGCTACAAGTTTCTACATTGGGCCACATGAAACTATGGCAACAAGACAAGAAATATATATATTATGTTATATTATATACTATATATACTGTACTATTTGAATATACTGTCTAACAATAACATTACCATCATATCATCAGTACTATTACCATCATCTTGCCACTGCACCTTACCTACCTATTTATCTTGTGTTCCTTATTTTTTATTCTTTCTACCTCAATATTTTTTGTTTTATTCTATTGTATTGTATTTTATTGTATTCAAATATACCTGCTGCTATGACGACTTAATTTCCCTTCGGGGATGAATAAAGTAATCTATCTATCTATCTATCTAAGACATAATCTAATAACGCTACTTTCAGAAATGCACTGAATATATATTTTTTTCTCCAGCCCCCTAATAAAATGTCCAGAAGTTGTGAGAATACAGAAGAAAGTTTGCGGGAAATTCAAAGCGAGAGAGTGAGCGTCTTATGATGTCGTCGCTCTGGGTTCCTTCTATGTGCAGGAAGTACAGTTGGGTCCGAACATCCACTTTCCCAGAAGACCCCGCTGTCATGTATTTTTTAAACTGGATCAAAACGAAAAAAGGAAACCGTTCTACAATCTGCAGGAGGTCGTAGTGTTCCTCCTTCCTGGATGAACAGCTCTAGCACAGGTTCGCTTACTTCTGCTGGAAGTCTTTGATGAGTTTCTTGGCCTTGTTGTACTTCTTCTCCAGAGTCTGGTGCTGGGCCTGCGCCTCCTTCAGGTGCTCGTTGACGGTGTGGCAGAGGGTCTGCGCCTCGATCCAGTAGCTCTCCAGTTTCAGCATCCTCTCCTTGTTCTCCTCGATGCTGGCCTTCAGCTGGCTCTTCTCCTTCTCCCAGCGCTGCTTTTCCCTCTCCACTGACGCCAACTGGAGGCAGACAAAAATAATACTTTACTTAGAATAAGGGACATTTTTCATTTGATTGTATGTTTGTCTAACATCATATAAAGACCTCATTTAATTATTGCTTTTGAAAAAGGACATTTTCTTAATTGACTGAATCATGTAGCTTGTCCTTCAGACCCCAACATTTGTAGAAATATTTATATCTGCAATTACATTACTTTCATAACATAAAAAGTTTGGATTCAGCACAAATTCATTCACATTAAATACTTTATTTTGCTTTCAAAATGGATCCTCCACTATCCCTAAAAAGGTTTTTAAGCCCCCATTAGTGGGCTCATATCGACTCATCACACATTAGCATTGATTTGTATATTAATCAAATCTGACAGAGAATGAAAACTACACACTTAGGATGTGTATGTAGACACAAATAGACACATGTGCATACAGATATCAGGCTACACACACAAAAACACAACTAAAGATACTCTTGTAACATTGGGTGCTAAAAAAAACACTGAAATAAAAAACTATTTCAGGCCTTTTGTTTTCATAAGACTGCTAAGGAAAATATTGCTGCCAATCACAGGAAGCTGGAATGTTTTTTTAACGATATCCCAGACAACAACTTGAGCAGAAACTTTCCTTAATAGCCGTGTTTTTGTAAAATAATCTGCTTCCTACTCCTAAAGAACAACATCTTCTCCTAAAGCTTGAATCTCAGTTCGGCAGCCGTCCAGACACTCGTCTCACATCCATTTTACAAATCACTTAAACTCCGACAAACTTCTGTAATTCTCACCCACAACCAGCCCACGCCCTGACACTTTTAATCTCTTACCTTGTTTTTCAGCTTCTGGATCTCGGCCTCGGTCACTGTGTGTTTGATCTGGAGCTGTTGGGAGAAAAGAGAGGATGGGAGAGAAAAGAGAGGGCGGTGAGATAATCTAATGCACGGCCGCGCAGGCTCTCTCTGCTGTCGATACAGTGTGACGGACGGAGGCGGCCGACCCTGTCCTCCCCTGACAGCCTCCCAGCTCCAGCACTGACACGAACTCCCAGAGGAGAGAGGAAGACGGGCGAGTGATGGTGGATGGATGAATTGTTAAATCATTTAAAAAAAGTGTTTTAATGCAGCAATAAATCCCCAAATTCATCCACATTAACGAGAAAGGAAAAGCTTTTTTTTTAAATCACTTTTTTCCGTTGCAGTGTCTAAAACGTCTTCATAAAATATTAAGACAAAAAGTCTTTGCATATTTTCTGAAGTGAAACGCGTGAGAGAGAGAGAGAGAGAGAGAGAGAGAGAGAGAGAGAGAGAGAGAGAGAGAGAGAGAGAGAGAGAGAGAGAGAGAGAGAGAGAGGGAAAGAGAGCAGCGGATGAGTTATGCATGGACGTTAAGCTGAGCAGTCACAGAGAAGAGGAGAAATAACGAACGAATAGAAATAAAAAAAGAAGAGATAGAACTGAAATGGAAAGTGAATATGAAACAAGAGACCAAATTAAAGTTCGAGCAGGTGAGAAACAAGTTAGACAATTATTTTACTCACTACATTTAGACACATCATGGGCGAAAATGTCAAAATATTATATCAACAAAAATGTTCATATCAGTCGATATAGATAATTATTATTTCTTTACTTTCTTAAGTTATCAGACTTTTTCTTTGCTCCTTTTTCTTTTGAGCAGAGAATGACAAATAAACAGCAAAACATTTTACAAATCTGAGATCAAATCGATATATATTGGACTATTTTTATGATGAAAATAATACTTATTTATTAATAAATTATTGCTTAGGCCGACAAGACAGCCTGTATCTGCTTGTTGCGAAGATCCACTTAGATTTAATCGCACTTGAGCTCCTTGTCATGTTTCTTACAACTACATCAAAATTTATGATTCTACTTTTGATAAACTGCCATTATTTAAAAACATATTTCTTCCCAGCTAAGCGGAACGTGTATCTGCTATTTCTGCTCATCCTGAATTGGAATCAGTGTTGAGCCATGCAGCTGGGTGTTGTTGAATCTGCTGTGGAGCTTAAGCAACGAGTCAAAGTGTCAAAGTCTGAATTCTACATTTGGTCAAATATTTGCAATACAAAACTATTTCTACTCTGAGGCTTATTCCCCTGCTGCCTGCCTTCTTTCTTTAAGTGTTTCTGAAACAGCAAAGACGAGAGACCTTTATACAAGAAAGGTAAAAGCTACATTATGGAGAGACGGAGGTGCAGGTACAGAGAAAATGGAACGACTGCCTTCATCCTGAGACCTGGCATTATATACTCTCACTCAATCTCCCCCGCGGTGCCTGCAGTGCAGCCGGAGCCATTTGTTTAATGTGTGTGTGGCAGTCAGAAAGGCTGAAGTGTTATGGTGCCAGCGGTGTCAGATTGTTCAATCAATACTAGCAGCTTTGCAGGAGCCTCAAAAGCATAAACTGCCGAACAGCCAGTGAATTCCTATTCGGTTTTAAAGCCGCAATTTTTGGGGGAGGTCTTTGTTCGCCGCAGCAGCAGAAGTTCAACAAGTTTCTATTCTCAGAGGCGGACTGTGTGAAGAGCTGCCAAGGTCTGGAGACAAATTTGCTTTTGTATTCACACCTCTAATCGTCCAGATTAGGAATTAAGGAGGTTAAGTGGATCTTAGAATATAAATCTGCTGAGTAAAGCAGACGGAGCTGTGTATGTGCCTTTTGTTGTTCTAGAGGGTGCGTGCATATATTTACAAGATATTCCACAAAGCAAGCAGTGATCAAACAGAAAAATGCCTTAGCCTTTTTTTGGGCAATGCATTTTTTGTTACATGGGGATAATTAGGAGGCAGGAGTAAACCCCTGATGAGGAAGTATCTGAGTTTACCTCTCGGAACTTCTGGTAGAGTTTAGTGGCGTCCAACTCCGACGGAGACAAGACTTCTTCTGTCTCTGGCAAGTCAAACACCTCGATGTTCTTCTCTCCGTCTGCCACCATTGTCCCCGTGTCCTCGTCGTCTGTGGCGTACTCTCCCGTCTGCTGTGAGAGGAGACGCAAAGTCAGATACACGTTGGACAAAAAGCACAGTGCAAGGAAGTGAGGGTCCTCAACAGATATAAGACACGGCTGTTTGAAAAACTTTAAGGATGAAAATCCAGGTTCATTTTACTTTTACTTCCAAAAAAGTAATGTTCCGATTTATTTATGCCATCCTATCTTTTACGCGGGTGGTGCCATTTTAATGCCACTGCTTATATAACAAGTAGTGAACCCACTTCCTAAAACATTTAAAACAATGAATTGGTCTGTCAGCCTGGTGAGCCGCGAGTGTCATATCAACCAAATTAAATACGAGATAAGTTATTCTGGCAAAATGTCAGTGTCACTTTTTGGTTATAAGTGCAAATTAGTCAAGGAGGTAACAGGTCAAAACTATTAAGGTAAGAGTCTGTTAGTGTCTCTCATAGAACTAATCATTTAATTTAGGATTCATAGAAACGATTTCGGACGAAAATTAAAATCCCCACATTGTTTTAGGCTTTGACGTTAATGTACGACATTAGGCTGCCTGTATTCAAGCCAGTTTGTCTGTTCCCTGGCTCTGAAAACACTGCATAATGAATGTTGGCACCAGCCATTAGGCAGCGGCTCTAAATTGATGGTTGATTAACTCTCTGGCTGACGACCAACACAGTCTGATGTTTCCAGTGGAGCCACATGAAAACATCCCAGTCTCCGTCTGAGCATCAGGCCATGTGATCTTATTTTACTTTCATCATTACGACCAACCATTCCGAGGTGATGGCTTGTTTTATATCTTACTATGTATCATATTTAATCACTTTATTTTATCACCTACATGTAAATATATATATATATATAAAATATAAAAAGAAATAAAACTATAATGTATGCAGTATTATGCACTTGTCTCCGGATCTTTCTCTCTGCCTCGATCCATCCACAATGAATCTTCCCGTAGCTATCTGTCTCTCTGCCTTCATCTGACATATATGTAGTACACACACACACACACACACACACATACACACACTCACTCGCACACACACACACACACACACACACACACACAGTCTCATCTCTCTCATCATCCTGGCCTACATCCTCTCCACATCTCATTCCCCTGCACGTCCCTCCATCTATCTTCCGCCCAGATTAAAGCTCTCTGGCCTGATTCGTCTGCGGAGCGCCATTTACATAATAGGCTTGTTTGTTGCCATGGCGTCGGCATCAACCATTGAGGTCCCATTTACGGAAGGTGGAGTTAGCTGTTGAACACGCGGGGCAGTCACACACCAATTTGCATAAGATAAATGCATCACCTCCCACCACACGCATGAAGAACCAGGGGATAAAAAGGAAGATCTGAGGAGAAGTCCTGTTGTTCAGAGGGTTCAGTGTGTGACGAGCGGCTCCACGAATAAAGGTCTAATCCCAGTGTGATGTTGGCATAATGACTTACAGCCAGTGCTGGTTTGAGAGGCTGTTACTGGTGCTTTCACTGGAGGAAGACAGAAAAAAGGAGCCACTTTGAGATTCTTTTACTCAAGCTGTTTGAAGACACTATCTGGGAAATAGGGTCTGGACATTTTCCAGAGGTTGGCTTTCACATATGAAGAATGCAGCGGGAGACTTTCTAGGTCAGACCATTTTCAGGAGGCAACACTTGACGTATGAATTACATTACTCTCAAGTGTTTGTTTACAGATCATCGACGAAAGCTCTCGAAATCTTGTTTTCTTTCCAGTTTGACATCTGTGTCTGCATCTCCCACGATTATAAAAAAACTATTTTTCACCTCAAGATATTTGTATTCTTCCAGTCTCACGTCCCTCCCGCGTTAGAAACTTCATCAACACATGCACTTGCTCGCTGTGAATCTTTCTGAAATGTTCCTGCTGTATTCTCACATGGGCTCACTCAGACATTTTCAGGTCGTTTTGTTCGGGGGGCTGTCAGGAAAAACTTAAATAAAAAACACTGTGTATCCATGTTTTCTCATACGTGTGTTCATATTTAACTGCCGACAGATGGGCAAGTGTGTGATCAAACACGCACACGGGCTGACGTGTGGGTGCGATGTGTAACGCTAACTGAAGGAGGATCTTTTCCTCTTGGGACTCGAGGCCCAGTCCGTCACATCTTACCAGGCAGAGTGAGAAATAACCTGCCTCCACGTCCACACGGTGAGAACTTGATATAATATTTATAGAGACATTAATATTGATGAACCCTTTTATTGCTCCATAGATCTTTGTAATGGTTTTGTAACTATTTACCCATTCGGCAGTTGTGCTGTTATGGACGCCATGGTGCTCCGCAGTGGCAGAGTTGAAGTGTGTTTTTACAGTCGTTTGTAATCCATATATATGGATAAACAATTTTATCTAAACCACCACTCTTATGTTTATGTGCCCTTGTGGGGATCAGGGGTCCGAGGTGATCATAAACTCATGTTTCACTTGAACCTGATGACAACAGGAAGATGATGGAGGTGTCTTGCGTGTCTCCATGGTTCAATTCCAGCCTTGACTCACTGTAGCAGCGGTAATGAGAGCTGTCAGTGATACATGTGGATGTGGCTGTGATTATGGGATTGGTGGTGGGATCAGCTTCCAGGGACCGGGAGGAGAGTTCCTTATGCATGAGAGCTCTCAATCCACCATCCACCAGGAAACTGAGAGACTTCAAACATGGCTGATGGAGATAGAGGTGGAGACGCCTGAGTGAGTGTCGAGCTACGCATGAGTGCAGCTGCTCCTGTGTGTGTGAGTGAGGAGGCTCTGATTGACTTTACCGTGGTGCGTCCTTACATGACTACTGTATATTATATATTCTGTGTGTTCATGCAAGTCTACAGGGCACACACACACAGACACACAGACACACACACACACACATAGTAAGGGTTGCAAGGCCATGAGCTCAGTGTCTGGTGGATTAAACTTGCTGTGAGTAAGCAGCAGTATCATGGTTTCCAGGACTGACATGCCATCCTCTTAATATGTGTGTGTTTGTGTGTGTTTGTGTGTGTTTGTGTGTGTTTGTGTGTGTGTGTGCGCGGAAGCATCAGAGCCACCCGTCAGTCAGTTTTATGGAGTTAATAAGCTAAAACTTCAGTTCAGCTGTCACGAGAAGGGACTTGATTTACATTAAGTGACAACTGGAAGCCTCATTTTGTCATGTCATCTATAAGAACTTCAAATAAAAGCAGATATTATGAGCTTTAGTTTAAAGAGTCTGTTCTTTCAGATTAGGTGACAGGCGTCTCACCTTTATACTTTCATCCTTTCGAGTGCACGAGGTTATAATCTCCTATCTTGTGCACGGTTCTGTCACAGCGAAGCGTTGTGTGGTCATTACCTCGTCATCGTCAGCATCATACTGGGCGTACTGTTGCTCCAGCAGCTCTCTCTGTTTCCTCTCCTGCTCCAGGGTCTGCTGGATCAGACTGGCCACCTCACTCTGCTGGCCTGGAAGCTCGCGGCCAATCACAAACCTGCAACCAGATACATTGTTATAGACACATTTGGCAACTCAAGCACACACACACTTACACACACAATTACATGAGGTCTGATTCCATGAATAAACAATTATGTTGTCGGTATATCATTGTATGGTCTAAAACACATAAATACAACATATCTTGTTTGCACTGTCCATGAACACACTGAAGTCGGAATAATGACGTCACAACTTGGGAAATGGAACCCACAGTTTACGCTGCTGGAGGAAACTGAATGACTTATGGGAAGTGTAGTCTCTAATGAATCCTAGTTTAAGAATAAACATCTAAATCTATTTTATTATAGTAATAGATTTTGATAATGTCATACACTGAAGATGTTTAAAAATGGGACAGTGACTTTAAATGAATAAAAACTATATATTTTTATGATGACTAATTAAGGCTTGGATAGATTTCAGACATTCAGTTACATATCTGATAGAACTCCTGTAAGAAAACATGACGTGTTATTTCCTACATTTTTGCCCCAGTTTCTTGTGACCCTCTTAGTGGTAGTGGTTTGTGTGTGTGTGTTTTTGTGTGTGTGTTTTTGTGTGTGTGTGTTTGTGTGTGTGTGTGTGTGTGTGTGTGTGTGTGTGTGTGTGTGTGTGTGTGTGTGTGTGTGCGTGCTCATGCAGAGAAATGACCACAGCAGTGTGACAGCAGCCGAGGCCCACAGCCCACATAGCAACGGCAGCGATAACTGCTGACGTATCAGGGCAGGGCTGTGGGACGGGACCCACATAATAATGTGAGAAGACAGCGAGCTCGGCCAGGCAGCCTGTTATTAGCCTGGCATGGGCCTGAATGGAGAAAGCTACAGACTGTGACTGTGGGCTACTGACTCCTCACTACTGGAGTTATACATGGGATAATGCTACAGTGCATTTCACATTCGGCAGTGGACAAAAAGGAGAAATATATCTATCTATCAACCGTCTGTCTATCTATCTATCTATCTATCTATCTATCTATCTATCTATCTATCTATCTATCTATCTATCTATCTATCTACCTATCTATCTATCTATCTATCTATCTATCAGTAAATAGTAAATAGTAAACAGTTTGTCTTTGACAGTACGACAAATAGAGTCATGATCATATATCTGAAAGAATTGTGTGCTCCTCCTGCTGCAGATCCAATAAAATAGTTCCATGGGGTATAAGTATTTTTTCAGCTGTTTTATGGTAACTAACTGGAACTAATAACTACCACCAATAAGTAGCTGAGGCAATGTCGATGAAGGAAGGTATCCATGTTTTGGACATTTCTTTGAAGTGCAGTATGTCCAAATGAATATGAAGGAATTTTCTATTTCATTTTCTTGTGAAATAATGAATAAAGCTTGAGGGAAAAAGTCTAACACTTTTCCTTTAATATATAATAAGAAGTAGACAATCATAGGGAGGAGTGTTGGCGGGTGTATGCTCTCCTCTGAGCACCATTCTAGTTCTCTCCTCGTAATCCTGATTTAAAGCAAAGAATTTCTCCGACCTAGTCCAGGAAATCTCAAACCCAGCAGGGGTCCTGTGACTGTCTATGTATGAGGCTGCTCCTATCAGCTGCATGTGTGTGTCAGAGGGAGAGACAGACAGAAAGAGAGAGGGAGTGGATTCGCGACGGAACCTAATCAAGTGAACTCAGCTCCCGAGAGCTCGTTCTTTCTCTTATATTTCTGAAGGGGGAAGAAGAGGAGGCCTCACGCTCCAGCAGAGAGGCGTGTTTGATTTACATGTGAAGGAACAACTGAAGGGCAGGACGGAGACAGAGAGTAAAAAGAAAGGAAAAGGGAAGGAGATAGAGAGGGGCCTGTCTAAGTTAAGTGCTGTAGTTGAACAAGCCTTTGGACAGCATGGAGGTCTGAGGAGCAGCTGACCTGGAAACAGCCTTCCTACTCACGCATGGGGAGCCTGTCTCAGTTCCTCCCCGCGTCCCAGTGGGGCTCCCAGCCACACACAGCGCTGCCTCGACTCTAACGGCAGAAACCTTCACTGCTCATCTCACTTAGCACCGCTGATAAAGACAGGGCTCGCGGCACAGTTACAGTTAGTTGCAGGAGCGGGGTGTTTGCTACTGATTGGCAATGGAAATAAAACTAAAGGAAGGAGGGAAAGCTACAGGACACATGTTCTCATCATCGGGTCAACAGGTATTTGAGGATGTCACCACTGGCTACTCACAGATATGACCGGTCAACCATGGTTGGAGTAGTAATGTTTATTTCTGTTGGTTGTGAAATTTTTAATAAAGGATAAGGATGGTGTTATTCTGTATTTTCCCTGTTTTTACCACTTCCTGTTAAAGAGAGGAAAATAAAATCATAAAATGTGTTATAATGAATAGAAAGTATCTGACAGTAGCAGCCGTATCTTCCGAAAGTAGAATCTGTGGATTTAGGTGCAAAAAACCTGAACAAATGATTATGTGTGTCACAATAAAATGAGCAGCAGGTGTATTGTGGGAAAAAATATATTTTATAAAGTGAAAACTGCTATAAATTCATGTCAACTTTGCCCTTTTTAGAATATTAGCTTGAGTGCATTTATAGCCAATAAAGGTGCATCAAGCCATGTTGGCCAAAATCCCGGAACTATCTGCCTTGAGTGAAATGATGTCATTTTATATTACCCAGAGTGCATACAGTTTTTCTCTTGTGTTTCCCTTTAGAGCTCCAGGATGATTTGCTGCCTGAATTCGGGGTTAAATATAGCTAAAATGGCAAATCTAGGACAGTTGGGCATGAAATCTCTGGTGATCAGGCAGAGAGAGGGAAGGATTTACCAAGGAGGAGGAGGAGGATGAAGAGGAGGAAGAGGAGGAGGTGGAGGAGTGAGTGGGTGAGACACGATGGAGGAAGATTGAAGTAGTACGAGAGAAATTGATCTGCGGATTCTGCAGAAGCAACAATTATCATCACAAACATTGTTGTATTTTCATATGTTTAATTTCAAATATTAACATTAATATAAATGTCCTCACTACTCATGTGAATCTATTTATACATGCTAGAGAGGTAGACATGTGGCAGATTGAACCGTGTCGAGGCTGCCTCACCTACAGTGCCACATCCTGGTATGTGGAGAACCCCCCGCCCCCCCTTGTCAATATTAGCTCAGTAATCAGCATGTGTCTGTTCTGATACAGTTGAACATGTCTTTCATCCCACAGAGAACGTGGTGACCAGAACAGGACTGAGGGTGTAAACCACAGAGGCCTCTAGATTATTCAACAGCAGTGTATGGTTAACTCCGGTAGAAACATGACAAGGAACAAGAGGCTTCACGGGAATGCGAAGGTGCAAAAAGGAGTTCTGAGAAAAAAATTGAATTTCCTGTTGCGAGGCTCATTCCCGATAGATATAGTCACCATCAAGATTCCTATAGTTTAACACATTCCTCATTCTAATGCAGTCAACATGCAGATCTACTGAATTTCCTCCATTAAAAAATGACACACAGCCTAAAATTACAACTTATTCGAGTAAATTTATGACTTCTTTTCTCGTAATATTCCAATTTTAATTTCTCATAATATGCTTACTTTATTCTTGAAATGTTACAACTTTATTCTCAAAATAATATGACCATAATTTTTCGAAATTTGTATTCCCTTTAAGCAGCCCTGATGCAGCCGACGACACTGAACCAAGATCCGACTGAAATCTGTGATGGCAGGTTCACAGAGCTGCCAAAGACAGCACGGGCTGTCCAAATCATAGCCTTCCTCTGTGTCTTTGTGTTTCTGTGTTTCTGTGTGTGTGTGTGTGTGTGTGTGTGTTTGTGTGTGTGTGTGTGTGTGTGTGTGTGTGTGTGTGTGTGTGTGTGTGTGTTCCCTGCACCCCCCCCCCCTCCCTGTGTGGACCCCTGCCAGAAACTGCTCGGCTGTCAAACGAAGCAGACTTTTGTCACATATTGTGTTCCCATATCTCCTCAGATACGATAATGAAGTGAAGCTTCTTGCCAAAACAGAACGGCACTGAGCGCGGCTGCTTAAGTGGCTGCTTCGCGACTTTAGCACCATGACAGCAGGACGAGGAGCATTCAGGATTTCAACAAGCAGTGCTACTGAGCAGTGAAAACTGAAAGGCGAGATCAAGGCTGAGTTCAAAGGACATTTTCAGACATTGTGTTGTTATATGAAAATATGTGACACCACTCTGATGATCATTTGTTTTTGGGGGCTTTAATGTTTTTGTGTACATTGAGTTCTGATAATTTGATTAGATTAGATTTCAATTCTAGTTCAATTTCTTGAAAGACTATGTTGAAATAATTCCAGTTTTTATGTGGTTTATGAGACTGTGTGTGTGTGTGTGTGTGTGTGTGTGTGTGTGTGTCTGCATGTGCGTGTCTTACCGAACCACTCCTGAAGTGTTCCTCAGGACGGAGGCGGCGAAGCTCTGGGTGACGCCCACCAGACTGGTCCCGTCCACCTCCACGATCTGGTCGTTCACCTTTATCCTGAAGCGGAGACGTATTAAAATATCATTAGGTGAGTACATGTGAGCTGAGAGGATATCGTGATATAACACACATTGTTCCTGTCTGAAAATGACGAGTCCACATCAATAACAATCTAAACACACTGAGGCTGATACAGGGAAACTACTACAAGAGGCAAAGAGACAAACAAACTGGCCTATCATGCATATGCACATTATTTTAAAAACAACAACAGTGCCAGACTCTCTTTGGGTCCTGAATTTCCACTGCGACGGCTCCAGACTACTGCCTGAACGAGAGACAGAAGAGATGAGGCTCAAAAGGGACGAGGAGGTTCTAGCGAGGACACGGAGGACAGCTCGCCTTTTGCCCTGAGCCTCGACGCGGCCCCCATTTCTGTTCTTGACCTGAAATTAAACTCCCCATGATCCTCTGTTCATAACACAGGCCTTGTTAGACAAAATAAACTAAAATAGATGCTCTTACTAGATGTTCTTTCTAAATCTGCTTAATAACCAGATTAAAAAAAAGGTTCTGAATTGAAGGTTTTAATGACTTTTTTTCACATGATTAAAACAAACATGGTCTCTAGTTTTTTCAACATCTTTTCTTATTATCACATATTTATTGTATTATATATACATGGCATAATCAAACCAGAACAACTGCTTTGGAGAATAAGGATTCATGACACTGATAATAATGAGTAGCTCCTTCACAAGCATAGAAAAGTAGGTTGTTTCCAAAACACTTTTTGTTTTTGTATCTGTTGAAACCCTCTTTGTCCAGAGAACTATTTAATAAATAAAGTTGTCTGAAGGAGACAGAGAAAAAAGCCTGTGGCCTTCGCAGGACTGGGATAAACACGACTGGCGTATCTGTCTGTCACTTAACAACCTGCCGGCCTGCGGGCTCCCTGCCAGTGCTCTTAATGCCTCAGACTGGGATCTTCAGCCAGGAAGAGAGCGAGACAATAGTCAGAAGTTAGCAGGCGAGTCACAGATAAGTCGGCTTCTATCAGTTGTCAGTCAGAGGTCGTTTGTGTGTTTTTGGGGCGTAGCTTTGATGTGGGGCCGATTTGGGACGGGCTGGGAGGAATTGGTTGGAGCGGAGCCCTCCAGGATTACCAGCCTTTGCTTTGACATTATCGATTTTATTAATCTTAGACAATTTTAGCTTTCTACAGTTTCTGAAAAAAATTGAATAACTGAAAACAATGTCGATAAACATTGAAATAATCTATGAAAACCTAACCTAGCCCGAATACATGATGGGACTACAATTGAATTTGAACGTATTCTATGAATTTATTTTTCAACTGATCCAGAATAACACTTTTATTTATTTATTTTAAAGAGCGGCCAGTGTAGCAGAGGCTGAGATATCCTTGCTATTAGTACTTGGAATGGTTTAAGCTCTTAAAATGAACAGACATCCACAATTCCCAATTTAACAGCTTTAAAAAAAAAAATGGATCCTGCAAAGTCCAAAACCAGGCAATGTTCTCTGATGGCAGCATCCACACCTGCACTAACCAGTGGTCTTTCTCAGCCTGTCACTCGTTTAATATGACTGAGACACTCAACACATCAACCAGAGCTGTCATAGAGACACATCAGGCTGACACACAGACTGAGAGCAAGCTGGTTGTCTGTCACTCAGCAGCTCAGATGCCTTTCTGACCTTCAAACGTCTTAATCTGGTTTAGTGAGGCCGGGTCCAGTTAACAGCTGCCGAGTGAAGCCAACAATAAAAACCAGTGACAACAGAGGAAGATAAAGCAAGAAATCAAAACACACAAACACACATCCACACCTCGAACTCATCTCAACAGAGTACACAGAGACACTGCAGCTGCTGATTCACAATGGACGATGACTCTCTTCTTAGTAGAGGGAGTATTGCAATATTCTACACAATATAAAGCTCAAATACACGAACACATTTTACAAAGGATGTCAGAGGGAAGTATTTGTCGAAATCACATGCACTGTGAGGAGTTTTCACAGTAGTCTGTGTTGTTAATATCATGTATACACTAAAGTCTATAACTGTTTCATTTGACATATTTCTACAAGGAAATCATATGGGGTGACAATTAAAACCACAAATATATTTGTGTGCAAATAGAACAATTCATACTTTATGATTATTTAACAGAAATGTTAATATATACTTTATGCATTACGACCTGTATTGGATAAACACTGGAGCTATCAGAAACTGCTTAAATAAACGATCAATAATTTACTAAAAGATAAACATGGAAGAGAAAGGATCTCACTTAAAGGAAAAGTGATTACTACAGGGATCTATGCAATATCACTGTGAAACTATAGTTATGAAACTATAGAATGAATGAAAGTTATGAATATTCATTGCATATTCTTCAGTCTTGTTATTGCACACATGCACAGTTTACAAATATAGTATGGAGGCTTAAAGCAAACAACACTTAGCATCTGCAGCTAAGTTAGGATCACTGTGAGGCAGTACTGCAGAACAGAGATTCTATCATTAGCATGCTAACATGCTCAAAGTTGCTCTCTCAGACATAGGTCTTTACAAGGTCTTTTTTTGTGAAAAGACCTTGGGTCCCTTTAAAGGTGCTATATAAATTCAAATTATAGTAATGATAATATTAATATGACCTCTGTCTTTTGAGTCATTAATCCATTAATCATTAACATAGCAGCTGTTAGCTACATGTGGAGAACTGACACACAGTTTAAATCTTTGTTCAGCTCTAACAAATGAAGCTGAAACCTTCTAGTAGACACATAATCAACTAGAGCTTTAGCACAGCCCTCCCTCTGATCTTTTCAACTTCTCAGACTTTCTCCCACTCACCGAGAGAAATTAGACTTTTTTGGAACTGTCATCTTAGAACAGGATCAAATTTTCTCACTTTTGAATTTAAGCCATTACTTTCCCCCCCTCACTCCCCATGTCCCTGCACTCTCACTACGTTTTAAACTAATCTCTCACTCTCATGCGCCGGTGAAAATGGCAGCCCTGGCTTCTGTATAACCGAAACAAAATTAATCCTTAAAGAAAACACACCTACTGCAAACAACCCCCGGTGCAATAGAGTACCCGGAGCTTACGGCACTTACTGCTCTCACGCTGCTTTCAATGGACGAGCCTATCATTTTATAAATCTGTTTAGAGGGAGCATGAACCACACAGACACACTAATAGGTAGATATTGGGGGTTTAGAGGCAGAGACGCACTGCTCACCTGCTGTCATTTCCTCCTCTACCTTTGCTCAGTGTTTACTTTGCACTGTTAACGTTTTACAATGCATAAAGACACACACAGACAGACGCAGTTTCTCCCTCACAACAGACAGACACACCATCCAGGGACAGGGAGAGACTCACTGTCTAAATAGAAGCCTATTGTTGCCGCTCGTTTTGTGCAAACTAATTCTTGCAAAATTAATGACGCAGCATACGAGAGACGTAACACAATCTAAAGCAACGTGACACACTTGTGACTTGTGTACCAGACTGTTCCGCTCCCAATGACTCTAATCTAAACCCCTGCCACTAAATCGGGTACAGAGTGTGACTGGGTGTGCGTACGTGTGCTAATGTGGTTGGAAGAAAGTAAATAACTGATTAATAGTTTATTTTTCTGCATTTAACGCAGAGCATGTAACTCCGGCCACCAGGGATCTCAATCTAAACTACAACAAATAATCCAGTTTGATGTCTCAAGCAGCGTGGGATCATGGGAGTTGTGGGAATGATAATGTCAGTACACAAAGATATAACAGGTCTATTTGCTTTTAGAGATATTAATTCATATTATATCTTTGAGTAGTATGTGGATCTTGAGATGGGGACAATCTGAGATTTCAGGTGTTTTCCAGACTCATCTCTCACAAACGCACGTAAGAGCCAATCAGACGGCGGCTCTCACCTGCCGTCCCTCTCAGCAGCTCCGCCCTCGATGACGGTCTTGACGAAGATGCCCAGTTTCTCCAGGCCAGCATCAGCACCGACGCCCATCCCGATGATACTGATGCCCAGGCCGTCGTCATCTGGACACAAACAGAAGATATCAAAGCACTTTAGGCTGCAACATTCCCAAAGGTTTGGTTGGATCCACTTGATGAAACCAAAAAAAAACGGCTCCAAGTGAAGTGATGTCAGGTGGATATGAGTAAAAAAGAAACTCACAAAGAAGAACAACTGATTTATTAATGGAGAAGAGGAAGATACATTTACTATAGACCCGCTGGCCTTCACATGAATAGGAAATGAGCTGGATGGGAAGTTCCCTTTCATTGTAGCATTTCTCCATCTCCGTCCTGCAGTAATTATTCACGAGCTGTTAGAATTACATAACGGGGAGTGGATGGTGAAATCTTGCAACGTAAAGTCATTCTATTCTATTTTAAGGCCCCTGGCAGTGTTGGATTTCTACACAGGATAAGCTCAACAGGACAAGACGAGTGCAGGGGAGGCAGTAACACATCTCCTCATGCTCAGAGAAGTAGGACAAACTGTGCACGACAGGGTCTTTCAGCGTGATATTAGGGGATTTGCATTGAAGTGCTGTTTTGCAACATGATGGCAAACAGCAGTAAAATGCATGTTTTAGGGTTCTCAAAGAAATAAGGTCTTATCGTGAAAGGCAGAGCCTGAAATTAAAGTTATAATTGGGAGGAGTTTATTAAGAAATACAGAAATGAATGAAATGAAATGAAAAAATAAAATAAAATAGAAACATCCCAAGTGTAATTCCTTTCGTAAAGGGATTCTTTCTCCTGCCTAAGATGGACATGATACAATATTCTTAGCTCGTCTTTCACACCTTTCTCCAGCTCCACAGGGAAGAGTTCCAGTTTCTCCACCCTCTTCTCCAGCTCGTACTCAGCCGAGGACGCCACGGGATCCACCTCCTCATTACGCCGGTCGTAGTCCTCATTGGAGTAAGTGTTGAACACCTGGGATAACAAACACAAGGGGTTAACGGCACAGAAGTTAACGGCACAAGGGGTTAACGGCACACAACCAAATATAGAGAAATCGGACCCGTTACAGCCACCACATCAGGACGCCTCCGGGTCTGTACTAAGAGGGACTTAAAGATTTAAATAGAAGAATATGTTTTCATTTAGCATGAATCGAGTTACACTGATCATCAATTACAACTCATACAAAGTGATAATGACAACACAAAATGGTTTTGATAATAACAGTTATTTGTGTGTGGGTGACAGAGTAATGCTGCTTATCTCCAAATTTGGATTAAATAGAAGCTTTTACGTTTTGAACCTAAGCATCAATTTCCAACCGATCTCTGCACAAAAATCCATCAACCCTGTGAAAAACGAAACCCATTATAACGAAGCCAGGGCTAATCAGAGTGTTAAAACACAACACACTTCAATGCCGCCCAATCTAATGAGGCGATGGAGGATGCAGAGCGATGCATTTCTCTCCCTCTCAGCTGCGAGGACCTCACAGGAACCTCTGCTCCTCTGCAAGAGTCAGCTGTCACTTCGCATCTCGCCCCAGCCGAGCGCTCAAACTGCTCCCTGCAGCGAGGAGGGAGGAGGAGGGTGTTGTGCACGAGCTGGCACCAATGTGCACGCTGCTGTCACAGCGTAGTGCGGTCTGCTGCAGGAACGCTAGCTGCTGGTGCTGAGTAAAGGTGTGCAAGAGTGTTTACGTGGATACCAAAGACATGCATGAATGTTCACAGAGCCATCCCGGCTGTCTGAATGTCTCCGATTCAGACAGACCCCTGCACACCCACACTGATGGATTCAAATCTGAAAAGCTAGTGACATTTGCCACATGGTCTTGTCTCCTACAAACAAGGATTCCAAGGTGAGAATATCCCGCTCAATGACGTCTATCATTATCAAGGTTTTTTGCATGCTGCTCGTTTCTGATCACATGCATCAACGACGACACTAGATGAGAAAAATAAACCGTTGCAAGTTGAGCCGAGGATGCGGATGACATCTTGTCATGTCCGCCCTAATACAGTGTCACCGAGCGCGTCAGCAGCCGTCGACCGGCTCCTCGGTGCCCTGACCTCTTTGATTCCACTGAAAGAGGAAATATATTCTCACCAGAGATCAATGAGGCTTCATGTCACATCACATGTATTGATTATTGCCCAGGGCCAGATTTATGCAAATCACTTGGTATGCATGTGAGTAGCGAGATCTAAAAGCTGTGCCAGGTCACGACAAATATGAAAATCAACACTGCATATGTTATCACATATTCTTATATCATGTTGGAACTGTGAACGATAACAATGATGAGGGCAAACAAGTTCAGAACATAACAAAATGCATGACAAATGCCTGTCGATGCTGCTAGCAACACATTTTCATGTGGAGCTAAAGCCCATGACGGGGCCATGCGGGTTTGACTAATACCTCACCAGGAGATCAGAACGATAAGGAGAACTGGAGTAAATCAGTAACTGCTGCTCTGCTGAATGAACAGTGTGCTGGTTGTACATAAACAGCTCGGACACATTGACGTAGCGTGATGCTGCCAGGCTTAGTTTTTATTCTTTGGTCCGCTCGAGCCTGCCTGAGCTCCATCCATGACCTTGCTGTCATCAATCATTCAGTGTGATCAACAGCCCTGCATTATGAATTATTGGATGTACACACACACATACACACACACACACAAAATTTATAGAAAGTTGTGCATGGCAATATAGAAATATGAATTAAATATAAGCCTCACGGACATTCAGCAATCAGTAAAACACTTATACACACAATATATATATATATTGTTGTGCATATATTAAATATTAAAATAAAAATTTAAGACATTCAGCAGTCATTAAAACATGTGTATAGACACACACACACACACACACACACACACACACACACACACACACACACGCACACACACACACACACACACACGTGCACATACTGTTGGCAAATGCTAACGGCAGCACTCCCACTGTCCTGGACTTCCTGGATGCCATTGGCAGTCAGTTCACTCTCTAATGGCCTCTCTCAGTCACTGTGTCCTATCTACAAATACATTAGCATGTGGCCAGTCACTTGAGGGAGTGAAAGAGAAAGAGAGGGAGAGGGGAGGTCAGGAAGGAGGATGAGGACAGATGAATGTGGATCTGTGAGCGAAGGCGGGCGAAGAAGAAACGGAGGAGGCGCAGTGAAGGAGAAAGATTGGAAAAGGGCAGGAGGGGAAGCAAAATCAAGACGGAGGGAGAGAACAACAGCTAAAGGGCAAAAGATAAACAAGGGAGTAATGGTGACCTGAAGTGAGAGGGAGGCGACGAATGACAGAATAAATAGACAGAAGTACATTGAAAGAGACACGTGGGGACAGATTGCACTGTCAAACAGAAAGCATTTACTCGGAAGGTAATAATTCTCCCAGAGCAAAATCCCAGGGCAAAAGTGTCCCTGGCAATAAGCAGTAGAAGAGCATATACTGAAATGTAAAGGTCAACCTGAGCCGACTGATGATTCAGGTTCACTCTAAGCTGAAGGAAACATTCATCTTTCTCTTCTGCGATAGGACGTACAAAATCCTCTTGTTCTCCGACTACAGAAAAAAGCCCCTTTTTGACCTAAAGTAAGAGAGGGTAGAGACACCTAGAGAGAATGAGAGACACAGGCCAGTAATGTGAGTCTGACTGCGGTTAACCTTGGCAGTACGGCAGGATACTGCTGCCTGTCGCCCCACAGGGAGATGGAACAGAAACCCGGCACGACCAGGACTGAAGCTGGCAAACACAAGCCCGACAGCTGGAGCCGACTAAGTGCTGCTGTTGATCACACATGTAGCCAATGACAGCCACTCAGAAATTGTCGTACTTTGCTTTTCACACAATGTGGAGACGATAACACATTGCAAAACTTTGCAGGGCCGACCACCAGAGAGACAAACCAAAACCTGACTTCCTCACCAAATGTAATATGACAAGCATCAACGTGCTGACCCACATAATCCAATAAACTGATCCTCCAGCAAACACCATTGTCAGACCATTCAAACCTTAATTGCTTTACTCACGGTGTGAAATCAATGTCTTCTCGCCTAAACATACAAATCATCCACAGATCCGAGTCTAAAGCTGTTTTCAGACATGAACTATGGAAATTGTTCGTGAAATTGCGTCCAGGAGGAGTGGGGTGGGGGTGCGGGGGGTGACGGGACGAGGGGTGGCTTCTGGGTAGAGCGTTGTGTCATCATTTATAAATTCCACTGCGGAATTCAGACCGACACCAGCTTTGGCCCTTGTCGCAAAAATCTCTCGAATCTATGGCTCCTCTTTTTCATCCTGAGGTCTTTGTTTTCTCTTTTCAGTTCCGTACAGTTTCCTGCAGTATTCTCACTTTGATATTTTCTGGACACTTGACTAGGGGGATGGGAGGAACATTTCGGCAGCAACTGACTCGGACATTTGAGTAATTTGAGGAAATCGTCTTAAGTGCCTGTGTGAAAGCAGCTTCTAACTTCTGCATGTGGTTAACATGAAAGTAAAAAAATGCACGTGGGAATCACAACAAGCTTGAAATGCAGTCGTCCTTGTACTGCAGCTCTTTCAGTGAAATGTCACTTCTGATTTACCGACATACACACACACACATAGAGGACACATGCAGGCACTCATCTGTCTCTAAGATGTTTCATAAAGACAAGATCTTCTCTTTCTTTTTCCTACTGAATCAACCTATATCTCTTCTCGCCACCTCCACACCAAATCACAAACACACACACACACACACACACAAACTAACAGACACACACACACACACACACACACTCAAGTGCAGACAGCAGTTCTGCTTGGTTGTCCAAATTTTTCGGGCCCTATTTCCAATCCCTGTGGCCCAAAGGAGGATGGACAAAACTTGGTTTGAGTCTTGATTTGTGCCTTTCTCCCTTTCTGTGTTTGTACCCAGGTGGGTGAGTGTGTATGCTGCAAACACACAACAGGTATTTAAGTGATAGCAATGGGAGATTGCATGAAAGTAGGCTTTGTACGAGGGCCACTGCCAAGGCAATTGAAAGTTCACCGCAGGTTCCACCCTGCAGATTTAAGCATGCCTGCGTGGCAAACTGCTGTGCTGAATCTAGATTCATCCCACCGGCTCTGCTTCCGTATGACCCTCAGTGGTATCATGTTTGTCTGTCTGTCTGGAAACCAGTTGGTTCAGCCTGATGGTTCCCCTTTGGAACAGGCAAGCAAGGATTAGGCAAGGGACTGATAAGCTACAGGGGAGGAGAAAGGAAGAGGAAGATAACAGAACACAGGGATTATGCAGAGGAAGAAAAAAGGTAAAACTGGAAAGAATGTACACAAGGAGGGCCCATTGGATGGAGTGAGGGAAAATGTGGACTGAGACAACTAGGAGGACAGACGGGGGGGGGGGGGGGGACAGGAGGAGAGATGTGGCCTTTGAGACGATGGGAAAATTGAAGGGAAGTAACAAAAATCCAGTTAACGGAGGCTGGGAGGCAATATTCACTGAGAGAGAGAGAAACAGAATGACTCGTGTGATTCATGGGTTCGAGCAGCAGCAGACACTGAGGCCATTGAAGAGTGAAACAGGCAATAAGAGAGAAATAAAGCAAATATAATGAGATAAACAAAAAAAATGCAGACAAAGCTGCAGCAAATCTAAGGAGCGGGGCGAGGCCAGGAGTAATTTGCTCCAGGCTCGTTTGAGCTCTTGCCTAAGATGTCGCAGCATGGCGCCCATGCCTGGCCAAACGCCTCTGATGGTATTAAACTGGGCCTTTGGCGTGTCGGTGCTAGGGCCGTCGCCTGGCTTACGTTTTCCAGACAGTTGCTGGTGCCCAGGGCAAGAGGAGAGACCCAGAAGAAATGTTCCTGCTGCTGTGGCACGAGCCCAGTAAGCCCTGCAGTGGATAAGCTACAGCCTGGTACACAAACACACACACACACACACACACACACAGACCCAGAGAAACACAGTTTGCCCCGCTGTGATAGCTCAGCACATTTCCACTCCATTGGTTGTACCTGTAGTCACCCACCCACACATGCCGGAGAGCTGACAGGTGCTGAGCAGAGTGTCTGGATGCCGAGGGGGATGAGACACTTGCTCATGATGGACATGAATTAATGTCTGGCAAGAACACAGCGAGATTGACGGATAGGAAGGTGACGGAGGAGATGGAGAGAGGACGGAGTGAGAAAAGAGAGACACAAACAGAAACATTCAGTACGTGGCTCTAAATAAGGAGGAGTGAGAACATACAGGATTTAAACAGTCAGTCCGTTCGTCATTCTGTGGTCTCGACGTACAGCACCATCGCCCCTCGCCTGAGGAAGTGACACTGACTTTTGACATGACGGTCTGACGAGTCGGCATTTTTGTTTCCAACTCCAGATGGAGCTTCTGAAAGCAGAGGGGACACACACTCTGTTCCTACACGATGACGTCCTTGAGAGACAAACTCTGCCAAGTTATTTTCTTTGAAATGTAAATCCGATCGTACCATCGTCCAAAACTAGGTTCATGTCTTTGTTGGTTTACATTTGATCCAGTCAGTTTTGGTTCGACATTACATTACATTCAGCTGACACTTTTATCCAAAGTGCATTCAACCATGAGGAAATAGAGCCCTGAGACAAAGACAAAGCTTTCACAGCTTATATCAGAAATCCGAAAACTGTGATTATCCCGGGGGAAAATTTCGAGTCCAACGCCTTAACCTCTCGGCCACCGTGACCATGTCTACCTATCTGACATTGACTTTATATTAGATGACAGCGTGTTATAAAATGCATATCAAATAAGTAGTCTTTATGAGCCACTTCCACATGCATTTATTCTTCTCTTGTTTGATATTGTCTCTTTCTGTAATTTTCAATTCCAGAAAAAAAAAATCTCAATGCAAACGAATAGTTTGTGTGATCTGGCCCAAAATGCATTTCAGTCCACCGCTTGTGGCACAATACCACTGGATGCCATGGCTCCCACCAACCAACCCAATCATCGGCCAAATACACAGAAATAGAATGTGTGCGTGCGCGCGTGTGTGTATCTGTGTGTGTGTGTGTGTGTGTGGTGAGGGCTTTAAACGGAGCGGCGGAGAGTAGTAAACAACTGAATGACTGCAGACAATGGCCTGCTTTATGTTATGCCTCTGTCATATACAGCGAGTGGGAGGCCGGGCTCACAAGCAACACAACAACATGTTGCCTGTTACCGCGCTGATGCCCTAATGCCCACTTGCTCTGCTACGTAATTCATTAGGCTGCGACAATGACGGGGCAGAGTGTGGGACCATATTTCTGCACAGCATAATAACCACTGTGTGTCTCCAGATCACACACAGTGGTTATTATGCAGTGAATAGGACACAGATTCCTATAGACACACGACAAAAAGCAGTCAGAAGGTTTCATTTTTTGTATCTGATTACGTTTAAATTCAGACAGTTCATCTTAATCATGTTCCTGACTCACAGTGGACATGGGGGACAGTGCAGCGCTCTGAGCCTTCTTTAGCACTGGCCGAGCAAACACTGAGGACATTGTGTCACAGGGACTTTGTCCTGTCCCGTTTTTTATTCTACTGCAATAAAAAAAATGCCAGCGCACAGATGATATCATTATCAGGGGACCGAACCTTGGTGATTCATGACACAGCCCAGCCCTGTGTGCAAACTGACCAGCCTCAAAAACCACAAGGAACGTCTCGCCTTTCCTGGATCATTAAAAATGCATCTCCCCAGGGAGGATCAGGTGGCACCGACACAAGCAAACAAAAACACCACTGCATTAGTAATGGAGTGACTAATACAAATACGCACATGCCCAGTTTGAAAGTAGTTGTGCCTGTCTGAGGTACAAGAGGATGGAAAAATCCTTAGGGTGAGGATCATTTCATTTTTTGTACTCCTGTCTGGAAACAAAAAAACATGAAATTGTATTGAATAGATTGGGTTAAATTTTTATATATGACACTAAAGAATAGTGCTGAACGGTTGATGCTTTTCACTCAAATATCTACATAATAAAATGTTGAGTCATACATTTTTCTACAGCACTGGATGATTTGTAAGGAATCTACAGTATTTTCGGTTTAGTCTCCCGAAAAGGAAGCTTAACCGAAATACCCCAGGATCCTTCTGACTGCGCTCAGCCGCTGCTTCTGCTGCTCTTACTCTCAAAGGCTATGTACAGAGCTGCTGTTGCATGATGTTGCAACTCTCTCCTGCAAAATCCTGTTCCCCCCATTATGTCCAGAGATTTCATAACCAAGAGGTTGACAGCCACCTCCCTCTGCTAACAGAGCTGAGGTGGCTGCAGGAGTATAGGGCACAAAGAAGGTTTATTAATGAAATCGTAGCAACTGGAATATGTTCCAAAAACAGAGAGCTAAGCAGCACAGGTAATGTGGCTGAGGGTCATTTATGAATGGGCTCATCCGTTGAGAATGTTTGGAAACCCACTGACACACTAGACTGTCCACACTGATGCAGATATTTTGCAAAACAAACTCTTTCCTCTGTGTTTGGGCCTCTCATCCAACAGTGGCCTCTGTGATATATGTGTACAATAACACTGAGCATTTTGGGAAACGATGACATTACAGCTTGATCTGCCAATCCCCAGTCTTGCTTTGACTCATGAACAAGGGTCAGAGTCAACCCCAACAATCGCTGCTATATGCCGGTTTCTCTATGTTGGGTTAATACAGCTAGGTTTAATTACAAGTTTGCAGCTACAGTTAGCATGACTGCGCCTCATTACAGGTATTCACAGTTGTCTGCATTACCCAATATCACTTGGGCCACAGCGTTCTTCTCTGGTATTTGATGGATCGTTGATGTAGACTTACTGGCCACCTACTGGCCTGGCACACTTGCTTGAGCGTTGTTTTCCTTTTTATGTTCTCGTCAGGACGGCTATATTTTCTAAAACAAAGCTCATGCGGAGGGAGATTTTGTTTTCATATAGAAAGGAATATATCCGTTCATAGGATAAGCTCTTGCAATGGTGCTACAGACCTAAATACTACTTACAAATGACATTGACAAAATCCATGTCAGTGTTGGTTCCAGAATTGCAGAAATGCTATAGCACATGCATCATCAGTGCAAAAGACAGACTTCCCTAAAGTAGACTAATCCTTTTCATCAGAAAATATGGTCTGACGGTTCCTGGCTTGAGGCCATCTAATTTCAGCTTGTGAGGCAAAATAGTGTATTAGGTGATACCCCGGATAAGGACGATGGAATCACACAGATGTTGACTGTCGTGCACAGTAATCAGGAGAGACCGGAGAGCGCCTCTGCTTTCATGCACTGTATTAAGGGCAGGCAAATGAACTCCCAGATCTTAAGAGAAATAACCGTCTCTTAATGCCTGGCGGGTCTGAGGACTGGCGCCGGGAAAATTGGAAGTGTCTCTGTTTGACGGCATCAGGGTTTTAGTCTTTATGTTAGTTCATGCTCAAGTAAAGTACAAGACGAGTCACTGAATTGGTTTGATGTAGTGCAGCGTGAGATGAAAACAAGCACAGAGAGGTGGAACATGCGAGAAGATTGTTTTAGCAAACCAAATGTCTGCAAGCATGAAAGTATCACTCTGAGGAAAATAAGTCTGTGACCTCATATCACCGTGTTCTGTTTTGATATACAGGGAGTTAAATCTGATCTACATTCATCAAGAAATATTGATACCACATTTGTGGAAAAAGAAGGATCACAACTATTTCTTTCTATGATGCAGAATCGCCAAGCATAAAAACAGCCAATACATTTTCTCACTAAAATCTTGCAGCCACAAAAAAGGGAAGCAACACACATCCATCATATCGATTATGGCTGGGAGCTCAGATCCATGCTATTCAGCGTCCCACTAACAGTGCAGCGCCACAATCTAATGGACAAAACGCCAGTCACTTTGATCCAGAATAACAGACAGCATGCAGAGTGTAGGGGCTGATTACACCGCCACTTCAGTGGCCGTTTAACCGGCGCTCCACTCATCACATCTGCTTAATTCCATTAAGATATCGCAATGGCCTGACTGATGAAAACACGCTTGCTCCGCAGGCACAAAAAAGTGTCGGTAAACGGACGATGTAAATGCCGTCCACGTAGAGGAAGCAGCAGAGGAAAACAAGGGGAGACTGACACAGCAGAATGCATGAAGAGGGAAAAGACTCCTGCTGTCAAGCTCCTGGGGTGCGGCTCGGCAGAGAGAAAGAGAAAACACAGCCCGTGGAGAGAAATCGGCAACAAGTGAGAGATGGTGAAAAGGATTTGGGATCAGTGTACGATCAAGGTAGACATTTTCAAAAACCTGAGCAAATTGAGATGAGATGCCTGTGATGCTTTCAGATTAAACATTGTATTCTGAAAGTTGTATCAGCTGCACAGAACATGCATCAAAAGTACGATAGAGGACTGAATATATGCTGCCACTGCACGCTACTGTGTACAAACTGGACAACCAGACTAGGGGTAGTAACATCAGGGATAAAACCGGTTGCTTGAATGAACTTATATCTGATTCTGCTCTGTAGGTCAGTGCCTCCGGGCAGGGAGGCTGTCTTTGCCTTTGGACGCTCGCAGCCGTCTCATATTCTCACTGGGTCAGTTTGGATGGTGCAGTTGAGTGAAAGGATGTGGAAGTAATGAATAAAAAGAAGAAAAAAAAAAAGAAAAACTTGCTGTGTGTTGTAAAACTAAGCTTGTGGCTCTCTACTACGACACAGAAAAGCGTTGACCCGAATGCTAATGCCACCATGTTATAATATGCTTGCAATGACAATGCTGATATGTTGATGTTTAGCTTGTTTGATGTTGCTATGTCAGGATCTTAGTCTAGTGTGTTAGCATGCTAATATTTACTAGCACTAACCGGAACATAGGCTACGGCTGATGAAATTATCATCAGTTTAACCTTAGGTTGACAATGACACAATTTGACAGGAAAACTTATAAATATATAAGCCATAATTTAATAGAAATATATTCAATAATTTCTGAGAGTGTGAACCTTGTGGTATAGTGCTAAAGGAAAGGCGGAGATTCGTTAAACTCATCAACTGGGAACTTTGGATGTTGGTAAAAGAATTTGTGCCAGTCCATTTTATTACATTTTGAGATATTTCACAGTAGATATTAGAACTCTGACCTATACTGACAGATTTACATCCATCCCTTAGGAATCTATATAGCTATAAAGATAATTCCTTAAAGTCAAGACTGTCAACTTGATGGTGGTACTATGAAAAGCCAGATCGCCAGTCTGTAAGATCAATCTTCTGCCTGTAACAATTTCATGCAAGTCCAGCAAATATAAGTTGAGATATTTCCTTCTGGACCACGAATTGGACCACTACACAAACTAAAGGTTCCATAAACTGCAAGCATTGGTAAAAAGGCTATTTCTAAACTCAACACTGCTGCAACATCAAAACAAATATATGTTTCTTTGAACATCTGGAACTGTAACTCTTTCAAAGCTTACACCAGCGTGCATGTTTACAAAATGTTGCCCAAAGCTGGTTGTGTATCATTTTCTCCCCGTGCCATGATGATTTCTGAATGAAATAAGCCTTCAAAGCTGGGATGTTGAATTGGTTTATCCGCTTTATGGAGCAGGACTAAGAAATATTGCATGTAGAGGAGTGAACATATTAGATTAGAAAATGGCAGTTTTTTTAGTTAATAAGGCCATCTTTGCAGTCTCCTCCCACAGGGGTCAAGCTGGACCCGTGCAGGGCCGAGGGCTGAGAAAATAGCTTTGTCTCTTTCACAATATAGAACGAACAAAAGACAGAACCCTGTTTGTTCCTCATGCGCTGAGAGGAGGGGGGCGTGTGATGAAGTGGGAGGGGTGCATGTCTAATTGTGCGTGTGCGTCTGGGTGAAGGGACGGGGGCAGTGCTCATTTAGAATTCTCCATATGATGAACGAGCGTCGGCCCTTTTCATAGATAAACAGAAGACTTGAAACGACAGACAACAGAGCAGCATACTCATTGCCTATTCAACCCTAAATGGGACAACAAGTTCTAACAAGCTCTCAGGTTCAGAGTTTAGAAAAAAGTTGAATCATTTGATTGTTAAACTTAACTTATCCCAGAGCATGCTGAGCAAAGTTTTTAACATTTTATTTTGAAATTCACAGATCCTTGTATGTAGGTGTGTTCTAACATTTGAGAGCATGTGAGGTGAGTCCGGTGAGGGAGGGAAAGAGAAAGAAGCAGAAGGACACACACTGCAGAGACAGTGGAGGATAATTAGTGAAGCCAACATCCCGTTTTCTCCTCAGAATAACTGGGCTAATTGTTCTGGTTTGTTAAAGCATGTTAAGAGGACTGATCCTCAACCTGAGGAATGTTTGTGTTGCCTCCAAATCCGGCATACATACAACTTAATCTCCAAATCCCAAATGTACTCTGATCGTATGTGTTCACATGCTCCGACAGATTGTGCGTCAACAGGCTCTAATCGCAGAAATAATATCTGATTTCACTGTCAAATTAAGCAAAAAGGATTCAAAAAAGGAATACAGCAAACTAGATCATGTTGCTTCCTGAGACAAACATGAAGCTTACCGATTCCACATGCTTAAGGATAATGGCTTAAAAAAAAAATCCCAAATCCATCTTCCCAATCCACAAACAACACTGGCTGCTTTGTGTCCAGCGTTGCACTGAAAACAGTATCAAACTACTCCGAGGCATTCGAGGAATAAGGGTTAAAGCTGATTCTGGTTGAAGAAATAAAGAAGGATGACTTGGTATCAGGGAGATGACATTAAGGGAAATAAGTATTTGACCAGAAATAGTGACCTTTGTGAAAACCCCCATACGACGAATGGTAAAATACACGTAAACTCTAGCTAAACATCTGCTGTTATCACGAGCATAGCGGCCGTAGCAAGGTTACGATACACAAACACTGCTTATACAGAACATTGAGATTCATATAGACTCTGCCACTGAAACGTACAGAACATCCTCATCAAATAGTTCAATAAATGGCTTCCTGATCTTAGAGATACGGTGAGGCGACTGCTTGAGAAAAGCAAACACAGTATCTTGTGTGAAAACTGTGTGGGTGCAGCACCGGCATGACTAACACATGCACAGATGTTCTGCCCGTGAACATGTCAGTTTCCCAGAGGGCAAAGCGTTGACCCTCGGCCTCTGCATCACAGAAAATAGCTACACCCACTTCGGAGCATCACAGAGCAAGGGCTACAATGTAGGATCATTTATCTACCATATGGCAGACCACATTAAAAGGAGGGAGCAGTTAAATGAGCACAGAACAAAGGTCTTAAGACAATAAAGATTACTGATGTAAGATCCTTTTATCGTAATCATATAACCTCATAAATGCATGTGGAAGCCAACCACAAGTTGTTCCATGGTAGCTATAAATATGAGCCAATAAAAGGAAGGTCTGAAAACAATATTAGCTCTCTGATGTTTTAACCTACTTCTGATAAGAGCTGCACGAAGGCTTTTATGTTGGATCGTGTTCCGTGTGTCTACACAGTTTAGGCTTCCACAACAATTTTGTGCAACACCCGAACTTACTATGATGGAAGCAGTGCTGAAGCAGATCTTTCTCTTTGGAGGGATGTCCTGTTTGTTCTCCTCCGGCAGACCAGGAATCTCCGTCAGGTCAGAGCCCGGGTCGTAGACAATATCCTCGTCGTCTCCATAGAGGTCGTCCTCAGGATCCGTACAGCTTTCACCCCATCCCTGGTAACAAGCGTCCCCGTCTGCATTAAAAACCACCCGCTCGTTCCCAGTGTATTCCTCATCTGGTTCTTCCACTTGATCATTGGGGGATTCAGAGGGCTTGTCTTCTATTGACCCATCTCCATCCTCCTGTCTTTCAGCTCTTGGCAGGGGCTCTGGAGTGGCTGGTTGGTTAGTAATCACAGCATCGTCTTTTTGAGGATCATCGTGTTTAGAAGCCTTGGACACCCCTACATCCTCGGTATGTTTTCGTGTTTCTGATGGTCTCTCTTCTTCTTCATAGGAGCCATTGACTTGACTTCCATTGGTGGTGGCCCCAGAAAGGCGCCGTTTATCTCCACCTGTATTTGCAACCGTGTCTGCTTTGCCTGGAGACTCCTCCTCTTTGGGAACAGGTTTCAGCTCTTCAGTCTCTACTCCAGGACTGGGACTGAGGAGGTCCTCAGAGGACAACGATGTGGGAAACTTTCCCCCTATCCTGCTCCGATAGTTTCCCCGAACAGGAGACTGTCGTGAATCGTCCTCACTGAGATCTCCTCCAGGGCGTTGGCATCCATCTGGTGAGTAGAGGGCTCGTTTGCTGACTCCTTTGTAGGACACACCCTGATTGTGGTGGTCAGCATTCTCAAAAACAGCACTGAGTTGACTGACAGTCGGTGACGATGCCTCTGCTCTGGAGCAAAGTGAGTCCAAAGAGTCTGTGCTGCCTCGGTTGGACCTTGTCCCTCGCCAATCGTCAAGATTCTCATGGGACCCTCTTTTATCACGTCCATAGGGAAAGACTGGAGATTGAGACTGGTCACGGGACTGCTGCTCAAACAGCTTCCTGGTTTCTGAGAACCTTGCTCCTGCACTTCCAACCCGATCGGTCGATTGGGAATGCTGGAGCTTTATCACAGATCCGTCAGCCTTGTTGATGAAGTTGGTGGGCTTGACGATCTTTGGCGGCGAAGAATCCTCTCGAACCTTTGTCTTCACTTCTATGTTTTCTGTGCCCATCTGCATGAACATGTCCTTGATGCGGCTGACATGGGAGCCATATTGGCGACCCCTTGGTTGTTTCACCCTTTGGAGGTCTTTGGGTCTTGAGTCTCCATCAATCCGTGGCTGGTCAAAGGCCTTCTTGAGCGCCTGAAACTCTGTTCGGTAGGCATTACGGTGGGGGGAGGCACTCCGGAGGCAGGTCCTCTCCCCCGAGGCCTCCGTCTTCAGCATGATGAGGTCTTTGGATTCCGAGGAGATGTCAGCATTGCCGTGGCCTCATTAGAACAGGGGTTTAGTTTGACCTACTGCAGCGCTGCTTAATCTGACAAGATCTGACTTCCTTTAGGCCAATTCACACCTGAAACGACAAAGAAAAGATGTTGTTTAGATAGAAGCATTTTGTAACATGGCATGGTTATGTGAGGTCAAAAGAACTATTCAAAAAAACATGGGGGTCAAATTGATAACAGAGAATGATCAGTGACATAAGAGCAGGAGAACAAGTTATGAAAGCTGATTGGACTCTAAAAGCTCTCTGGGGATGTTGTCTATTCAGCAGAGCTGCGCTGTTTATCTTCTCAAATCAATGTTTGCTGCACACATTAGTGTAAAGATGTGATGTCTGTGTTCACTATTGTGCTGTATTAGATGTTTTCTTCCCTTTCCCCACTTTAACCCCATCTCTCCTTTTTCTATAGTGAACGGTGCCACATCCCGCTCAGCCTTATGAACCATCTACTGACATAATGGTGGTCACTTTTAAATGTCAGTGCTGAGACAAAGCAATGCATGCTGGTTTCAACCTTCACTGCACATACATACTGTGGTTAAATAAACCCAGAGATGCAGCATTTCATTAACGGAAAGACTTAAGGATTAAATGATGAGACTATGTGCCTCTGCCCTCTCCCCACCATTGCAACAATACAGAATGAGAGCGGGGTTGCAGGCTGGTGTAGGAGTTAAATATCCCATACCTTCTGACATTAATGTTTAATACTGTTTGGAAATGCATTTCACAAAGAGGGAAATGAAATGTGTCACAATAAAGCAAAGGAATAAAAGGATAAAACACTCATTAAGTTGTGCTGAAACCCTCAACACGGGTGGTGTGGATACAGCAACAACAGCAGCATCAGCAGTAGCAGACGCTGAAACCTGAAATGTCCTGGCTCAGAATTCATTATTCACCACGCTGGACTCTAGATGGCCTGAGTGCAAAAAAAAACAAAAAAAACACATCATCTGTTTGGACTGTTGCAGCCTCAGAGGATACCACTAATAAAGTTAGAGGTGAAAGATGAATGCGGGGGTTTGAACATTGTGTCAGTGGGATCAGACAGAGCCGTCAGCCTCACCGCGCACAACATGACAGCTCGGCTCCAGCCCCCGCGACACTGTCTAACTCCTATTCCTCCACATGTGTCCCCGTGTGCACATTTCCACCAAAAGTATCAATGAAAATGAAGGATTGATAGATTGATTGATTTATCGGTGATACGCGAGAAAGGCGGAGTTCGCCCCGCACACGGCGATGATGCCTCAATGTTGCAAAAACAAAAGAGTCAGACTTACATCCATAGCTCCCCGGCTCCGCGATGTAAATAAACAGTAATCCACGGTGTCGAGCGGGAGGCGAGTGAGGATGCTCTCTGCACAGACAACGACGGACCCTGTGTCGAACAATAACATCGCTCTCCCACGCTGGTAAACAGTCCGGGGACGGAGTGGCCGCGTCGGGAGCGCTTGGACACACCGGAGCCGCTACAGCGCCATTGCATGCAGCGGGGGATGCTGCCAGCCGCACAATGGGGGTGTCGGTGCAGTTCAGCGGATCGCCTCCGTGGAAGCTGCGCCCCGGTGGCGTCTGCAACCCGGCGGCGTCCGGTGTGCGTGTGCGGTGCGGGGGAGGAAACGCGCTCGGACGCTGCGGTGGCCGCCGGTTTCTCTAAATGTAAAGGCTCATGTGACAGGTGTTAGGACTGCGGCAATGGTTTGGTCCGATAAGCTGCTGCGCGGAGCCGAGCGGGTGGAGGGGGGGCGTCAGTGAGCTGCAGTGTGGGCACGCATACCAGCACACACACACACACACACTGTACACAACCTCACTGTCCATCACTCGGGTCTGGGTGTGGTGCTGGAGGGTCAAAGGTCACCCTGGCTGTGTGGATCGATGTTCAGCAGGTTAAGTTCAACCAAACTGAGGTGTGAGGACCACCAGGTGGGCTTGAGGAGATTATATTGAGAGGAAACTACAAGATGTAATGAGAGATTATAAATTAATACATCTTTTAGTCCTTACTTACTCCTTTATCATTTCATTTCTACTTAGATCAGTATTAGCTTCTCAGTCTAATGTAACATACTTATTGTATGCTTATCTTATTCTCATTTAAGATAAGACAAGATCATCCTTTATTAGTCCCATGGAATATTACAGCAGCAAGAGTCAAAAATAGGCATCAGTAAGTATTAAGTAACATGCAATACCTGAGTGTAAGGATAATAATAATGTAATGAATATACAAAATATGAATGGAATATATTGTTAAGTGTCAAAACATGAAAAATATGTGCAGTGTAAGAATATGACCACTGAATGGATTGTACATGAACCATTGTATTGCACAGACAGAGTGAATATAGCACAGTGAATATTGCATAGTTCAGAGAGTTTAAAATAGTTTTTTTACTTTAATGCACTGGTTAGAGTTACAATAAATATTTCTATTTACTCTACAATACGTTTTTTTTCTTTTATTTTCACTTAAATTTTACATTTAGTTCATTATTGTTTTTATTCACAGTATTCTATTCTACTATGTTTTGTACTGTACAGTAATATAAACCAAGCTGGCACAATAATTTCCTTTGTGATTAATAAAGTCTTATCTTATCTTACTCCATCACATAAGTGATATGTAGCAGCAACCACACCCTAATTTAGATGTTTAAGGAGACTGCAATGAAATGATAGATAATAAAGTTGGCTCACACACCCAACACGATTAAATACATCAAAAAATAAAATAAACCAAGGCCCTCTTGCTGTTGAAAAATGACAGTATGGCTTATGTATGGCAAAGATGAATTAGAATAAAATAAATCCACAAAGGATAGACCTGAGATATCAGGAAGTGGCAAATAGGCTCATTATCACCATAGACAGAGAAGGTGACTCAAGCTGGACGAAAATAGCCACAATTAGTCAGTAGAAAAAAAGAAGAAAAAAAAAAGAGCCTGCACAGAAAGTATAAACATCAAAGACTAGAGCAGATGAACACTTCACTTCATGAATCAAGTTATAAAACAAACCTAGATATAGTAGGGGGAAGAATTGATGTCTTGATTAAGACTTAATGTACGGCCTGAAGACCTGGATGTATGGCCTGAAGTCAGAAGAACCCCAAAGTTTATCATGTTGTGTCCCAAGAACAAGGGACTACCTCTCAAGCCATAACCTTCAAACAATTGGTACTTACATGACCGGCCTGAAATGATTAGTCATCAGGTATTTGTCATTAAAAGTCCTGATGGCATTTTGACACCCTGTCCCTCTGTGGACGTCTGTCTATTGTCATAATAAGCCTATGATGTCACTCCCTGATATCTCACAGGCCTATATTCTTCCTGTACTTCAGGTTAGTCGCCCTGATGAAGACCAGATTGCTGCAACTTGTAAGTGCATTGTCTTTATACTGGCCAAGCATTACTCACACTAATAAAGGCCTTTTTCATTTCTCCACTGCGAGAGTATCTTGGTCTATACTAATATTTTTGTCATCTTTCCTGTGCCAGAAAGCACCTCTTTTTGCCTTGCTTGATTAAATACATATTCAAAGTAGGAAACAAACTCTGAAATTTGCGGTCTCTTTCCCAAATGAATCTTCGTGCATTAATATTTCAAACGTGTTATGATGAAGCAGATCACAGCGTAGAAACTCAATCTGCCTGGGTCACACAGGAGTCAACAGACACCGTCTAACACACGGGACTTTATCCATGTGATGAAGCACTAGAAAGGAAGCTTTGTCAGCATCTGAATGTGTGATTATTTAATCAAAGATGACTGCGTTGTATAATTGGTTCCAGCTTGTTATAATACACGGCAGCGTTGCTTACGTATGTATTTCGTAAGCAGAGGTTGCAAGTGTGGAAGTTTTATCAGATTTAATTCGAAGAGCAATTGCGATCAGATCGAGCATGTTAAATCCTCTTTACACTTGAATTGTATTTGTACGCTTTCCCTATCATAATGCTATTTATGAATTTGTGCATTTGAGCATTATTATGTTATCATTTAATTCCATGCTGTGCCCACTTAAAGCAATGGTTTGACTATTTTCTCTCCCCTGTTGGTTTGGTTTGCCTTGTTGCCATATTCAGTACTCAAAGTCAATTAGAATTTTCAGTGCTGGACTGCAGGTGCACTAGAATAAGCAGTGACAGTTTTACCCTCACATGCATAAACAGCCCTCAAGAGAACCGGGAGTGGATGCAGGAAATAAGAAGGAGACAGGAGACTTTCATCATCTCAATTCACTATTTAAAAACAAGCAAATTCAGCATGGTGTAAAAGAAAACTTAATGTCGACTACGCTGAAACAGAACTGGACTGAAATCCATTCAAATCAGTAAGAAACTGACAAACACATTGGGCTTTAACCTTACCCACCCGTCAAGAGGGAAATGTTGTATTTTCCTGCGTCTTAGTGCATGCATAGGTCTTTTAGTGAATGTTGTGATGCATTGATACCGGGTCCAAATACTGACTCTGTGAAGATGTTGCTAAGCAACCCTAAAAATAATCTTGAGGGGAGGGAGGGAGGGTGTGAGAACAGAACAGCCATGCACTGCAGCGTGCAGGGGATGAATGGCATCGTGTTTATCAGCACGGAGGAGGAAATGAATCAAACACAAATTCAATCAAACCAGAGCCAAGTGGCGACCACTGTCGGCACGTCAGAGTGAGAGTGAGGATGCTTTTTCTGCAGCAGCCGGAGTGCTCTCTCAGCGCTGGGTGACATCAGTGTGAGGGGTGAATCATTAAAAGTCCAGCTGCCCTTTAGCAGGCCTGAGTGGGAGCCAAGGGGCCAAAAAACACGACCATCTGTCTGCTGCCACTGTCTCTGCAGGGGGTGTGAACAGATTGGAGCACACTTCTTAAACACGTCTGTGTCCTCATACAGCTGGGCTCAGGAGGTCACGTCCGAGTGTGTGTGTGTGTGTGTGTGTGTGTGTGTGATTGTGTGCTTGTAAGTGTGTTTCTGTGTGTACTCTTACTTATATCCTTGTGAGCAAAGCCCTTACGGAATGAGGAAACTTTGGGAAAGAAAGGACATATTAGCTGCTCCTCACATTCAATGGCCTGATGAGTTAGGTTTAGTTGAAGGTATTAAGTTGTGATGGTTAAGATTAGGGGTCAAATGTGAACTGTTAGTTCTAATCAGGATAGTTGTGTAAACCTGGGTTTGAGTGTGTGTTTTCTGTCATCACAGGTCAATTTGTGTTTCTTTCTCTTGGCATTATCTTTAAATCATATTATCGTCTATCTGCAATTTGTGCTATATAATTTTACTGATTCAGATTTTTAATGACATTGTATTGATTTGCATCGTATCTCAGATGTCTTGTATTCTTGCTTTTCTTTGTCCTTTTTGTGAATGTCTGTTTTAAGAAGGTGCTATAAAACTATAACATACAATATGTAAAGTTATTCATATTATTTTGAATATTCAAATTCGAGAAAGACTAGATCAAAATGTCATTAAAATCCACCATGTGTAAAAAGCATCTTGTTGTGAAGTGGAATCAATGTGAGAGACAATAAACTCTGCATGTTGAAGTCAAGGTCATGAGCTCACTACTCCAGTTTGATATGAATCTATTCAAATCCCAGTCAAACCATTTTCTCCCATGAACGTGATCTTACATCATGTTTTTTATGTGTTTGCCTCAGTTTTACGAGACAGCCATGTTTTTCCATCCAGATGTGCAGCCAATGAGAGGCGTCTCTGTGTGCAGCGGAGGGAGGAGGAGGCGGAGGGGAGGACTGCTGCAGGATGCCCGTTACTATGTCTGTCAGAGCCCGGTGGCGATTCAGATAAACACCAAATAAAACCTCCACCTCCATGAGAGCTTCGCGAGGGGGATGACGAGCACCATGTCGGCCGCAGCTGTCGCGGTGTGGCTGTCCGCGGGTACGTATCGATTCGTGGGGGGGACATCGCTGGCAGCTTTGGTTTTTCTGATGCTAGGTAGCTAGCCCGCTAGCAGCTCATTTTTTCCGAGGAGGAGGAGGAGACATGGAAAACCAGGCTAACCACTGACAGCAGCACCGTTATTATGGTGGACTGTGTGCGTTAGCATCCAAGCTAAATGCGGTGCTCTCTGCTGCGTCTTACATCTGGGCTGAAGAACAGAAGGCTAATGGTTAATGTTGCCTTGCTAGTCGTTCATTTTAGCTTTTATGTCCTTTTGGGGTAAAAGCATATTTCCCCTGGAGCAGGCCTTTGTTTACCTATATAGACACATACATGTATACTAGAAATGGCTTATTGGTAGATTAGCTGCTCACTTTATGCTTAGTTACACGTGGGGAATAGATTAACACAATAATAACACACAATATCCGAGTTATATTATTATATTAATTGTAATAGAAACTTAATACTGGTGCATTGTTTGAAATCACAGCTTTATTACTTTATTACTAATAATAATAAAGCAGTTTAATACAGTGCCCCTGTAATTAATCATTATGTTTGGTTATTACATGTCCTTGAATCCACAGTTTAAAAGATTATAAATCCAGTTTTTGTGGAGTCAGATCTGCATTTTTTTTAAATCAGAACCAAGATAATGGTGGTTTCATCACCCTGTGCCACTGCACTTTACTTCATAACAGTTATATACAAACCACTACAGTGAAGGTGTATATAATTTACATAATTTAAATATTTGTTATTCTCTCTTGCCTGCATCATTCATTCAATTTCCCCAGTGCGAGGATCAATATGTTCATCTTATCTCATCTTTAAATGTGAATGTGCGATTCAGGCCTCTCATGAAACCTGTGACGTGTTTTTTACGCCACCAAAACATGAAGAAGCAGCGTTTCCATCCGATACAAATTATTTTTTAATAGAGGATTAAAATATTTTGATTTCCATTGCCTATTATATCGTACCTTTCCCTTTAGTTTATAGCATCTATTTTTTATTCTTCTCATCATTTTCAGGTTTTATTTCATTTCTGTTGTTTCCTACCTTCTATTTCACTCCTCTTAAAGTTTGTGCTGGTAGGATTTAAGTCAGCTCTGTTATTAGACAGCACTGGTTTTAACTAGCTGTGCCAAACAAGCTCACACACTCATGTCTAGTTCAGAATGCCTATGACAGACACACTTGTTCCACTCATGCTTTTGATTTATTGATCCACTAGTTTACTTTGCATGTGCCAATGACACGATACACGGCGTGTTACTTGAGAGAAATGCCAGCATGGAGCGATCCATGGGCTTGAAGCAGAGAACAGCCTTGTACAGAGACGGTGAGTGGGTGTGTGCAGTGGTGCACTTCATTTGTTGACCCGCTGTCCCCTCCCGCCTGTCATAACACAGTGACACGCTCAACTGGTTCTCCATTAATACTGGCATTATTGTTTTCAAAAGTCCGCGCGGCCTCACAGACTTGGCCCACTTATGTTTGTTGTAATAGCAGTTTGCTGAAATCAGGGCTAAACCTTGCGCTTGCTAGTTTTAGAAATTATCCTTAATCATTAACTATGAAACAAAAGTCTGTTTAACATAAGTTGCTGACACTCTACAGCAGCGATTCAACATTGCGGTGACACATAACCTCTCTTCAATTGACAAATCTGTGATTTTATTACCTTTTATAGAAGATTTAACCGGCTGCTTCGCGTCCAGCTCTTTTCCTTAGTCATCGACTTCTGCTTGTTGTGACACCGACTACTTTCACTTCCAGGTCTGTGCTCACAAGAGCGAGGCTCAGACCCATCAACTGGCAGAAAACCAAGGCTTTGGCCCACACAGTAGCAATCCTTGTTGTCTGTGTTTCCCCACCAAACACCAAAGAAGCACATGCATTCCTCCTGACCCTATATGAGACTGGTTAAACAGATCTAAAGAACAAGCCTCCCCGACTGACTCTGCCTCAGCTAGCTACAGGCCTCAGTTACCTAGAGCCATTAAAGGGACAAGGGTGGTTTATTCTCTCCATGTTGCCAAAGGTATTTTTTCTAAATCATCACTCCTGAGACTTCAGTCCAAGGTCGGCGCGGGGAAGCAATAAATCTAGTTAGCAATTTCCGCACCACTTCAAGCTCTTTTAGTCAAATAGCGTGATATTTATGGATGTTTGTGTTGGTTTGGGAAATTAAATCTATTATAACAGCTATTTAATAGATAATACTTAAACTCTTATATGTTGGTGAGCACAGTTATTACGAAACAGTCTCATTCTGTGTTCAGCACAATGCACCCCTGACTCAGCTTTTGGCCTGCAGCTGGAGCCGACAGATAAATTAACAGCGGATAGTTTTGTATTAACCTTTAATTGGTGATGTATTATGCACGCTAAGAGTGCTGCAGGTCATCATCTCGAGAAGGCCTGGCAGGGCATCAGCTCGCCATATATAAGCAGATCTGATGCTATTAGCAGAGCCTCCATGTAGCTTAGTCAGGGATCTGTACTCATGCTGGTTGCTCTTTAGGAATCAATGGTGGGGGGGGCACAGTCTAGTAGTGACCTGCAAGCTAGGCTGTTGAACAGAAGAGGGCCAGAAGTGTGTGTCAGGCCTAATCGTTGGCTGTCATCAAAGCGTTAATGTCGATAGGCTAAAACACATCTCAAATCCCACAGGTCATTTCTTATTCCGCAGCCTATTAGGCAAGACCAGGCCATCTGGCCATGTCCTGCCTGTCTCCTCCGAGGACGTGTCACAAATGTTTACACCGCATCCTGTCGGCCTCTGAGCAAAAAAAAGAATAGCCACTGCTTGACCTTGAACTGGGACTGTGGGAGTGCATGGTGAAGAATTGATGAGGCCCAATGGGTCCCTTAATAGAAGCTGAGAGTCTGCATTCAGAGCGGGATTCACGGATCGACTGGAGTCATCGTAGAGGGCGCCGAGCGGGGAGCAGAAAGTGAATGAGGTTTTATTCTCGATCTCTGAATAACCTAGATCCTAGTGTCACGGGTGGCGTCAAGAAAAGCCATCATGTGGATTAGTCATGCTCAGGTGGAACCTTCTCAATCTGCCGTTGGAGATCAATGCAGTGAATCTCAGATTTAGTAGGCGTTAAATGCTATTGATCGTATCTAGCTGTGAGCCGGCCCTTGGGGACATGGGACATATGGCTTGTCCAGTGTCTCTCTTCTCAGTGGCCACAGATGTGGCTCAGTTTCTCACACATATGGGACAGTTTTGTAACTTCCGACAGCTCCTCAGTGTCACTTAGACTGCAGTTAGGAATTTGGCCTTGTAGATTTGGACTCACTTATTAATCTGGAGCTTACTGTGTCACCTAATCTTAACCTCCTTTGTGCACTCTGCTAACAGATCACAAGCCGACTTCCTCTTTTCATGGTCCTGGATTAAAATGTAAATCCTGCTCTATTACTCTCTTCAGCAGAGATTCTCCTTAGAAATCAGCTTCTGTTCAAAGAGAGGGCTTTACAGTGCAGATGCAGAGATCCGCTTCATTCTGTGATGCTGATTATAATAATGTAGAAATGTTTGGTTGAGGATGAATCGGGAGTTAAATAAATGTCTAAGTAAGGAAAGGGGAATGCACATAGAGGCAGCTTTCCTCTGGCTCCTCAATTCGCCTGGAGTTGTGTTTCTGCGGGAGAGAACAGTTCAAATTGTGTTTGTCTCCCTCCCTCCTTCCTCCTCTTCTGCCTTGTACACAGTCTCCCATGGTTAATAAAAACGGATTGCCCACCCACTGAGGTAGAGAGAGAGAAAAAGGGGCAAAAATGCTCCGAGGCAGAAAAAGACGAGTGAGCAAGAAAGGGTGAATCAGCAAAAGAGAGAGATGCAGAAAAAAAAAGAGGGAGAGCCCCTCTTCTACAGCATACACACTTGTGTCAAGGGGCTGCCTATTTCCAAGCGACTCCCTTCGCAAATGAAGAATAAGTGTTTGTGTTTCAAACGGAGTGGGGCTTAGCAAGAGAGGATAATGGAGACAAAGTGAGAGGAGGGCGTGAAACAACTCAGCACAGGCTAAATGACGCTCATTACCGCTGTTCTAACTCACAGCATGTCAGCCACACACCATGAGAATCATTGGTTTAACAGCTTGTAATCCTGTTGACAAGATTTTAGTGTTTCCCCTGGCTAATAATACAAGTTTTTGACTTCTTTGCCTGACCTTGACTGGACTGTATATGAAAACTCTTTTATCGACCTCAAGAAGTCAAGTGTGAAGTAGTTCAGCGAGTATCTGCGACCCACACCTTTTCACCTCTAATACCACCGCCTGTTCTTTCATAGTTAGTGCTGGTTGCCGGCCATTAATGACAAATAACACACAGTAGAAATTGTTCTTCTCTCGGAAGCTAATTGTCTCTGTTTATTTGAATTCTGTATTTCAGTGGTCACCATCTTGTCGAGGGCTCACGCGGACCGCAACGTCTACCCGTCCGCAGGAGTCCTGTTCGTCCATGTTCTGGAAAGAGAGTACTTTAAAGGAGAGTTTCCTCCCTATTCCAAATCAGGTACAACCTCATTACAGCTCCAGTTTGACTTTGTCGTACTAATTGATAAAAAAAAAAGTTCTGTGTAACTAGACTTTACTCTTATAATAACCATAGTGCATTGTGAGTCACATTTCACCCGTAGAAAATGCAGAACTGCTCTTGCCAGAAATTCCACAATCAAGCTAATGGGTCTAAACGTAAATCACTGAATTGGTTGTGACCCAGAACGGAACATTTGGGTGCCCCCCAAAATACTGCCCCCTGCTGTGACTCAGGAGGCAAGGCAGGCCCCCTAATGATAAGGACGATGGTTCAATCCCCAGCTCCTCGATATCAAAGTGCCCTTGGACAAGAAAGTCCAACCCAAAATTAGGTTCTATCGGTGTGTGACTGTTCGAATATATTTGTGTTAATGTGAACTTTAGGGGTCATTCTGACTTTTAAAAAATGGAGTCTATTTCCCTGCAGGTGAAGCCATCAATGAACCGATCACTTTCAACACCAACTTGATGGGTTACCCAGACAGGCCGGGCTGGCTGCGTTACATCCAGAGGACGCCGCACAGCGACGGAGTGCTCTACGGATCGCCCACTGCAAACCATGTTGGCAGGCCCACTGTCATAGAGGTGGGTGGCACTTTCAAAGGGGCAGTGAATGGTGCTTCTGCTGATTACGTCAAGAGGAAGGATAAGGAATGATGCTTTTTGTGCTAAAATGTTGAAGAAAAGGAAGGCGAGTGTGAAATGGTCAGTGATGGAAACGGAAGACAGTGTTGTGCTTTCTTTGTCTGCCTATAAGCTACTGTAAAAAAAAATATTTTTCACAGAAGGCTTAACGTTCCCAGAAGTGCGAGTGTGCCTCTCTACGGTGTCTCAGCTGGGTACAGAGCCCGCGTCCTGCATCAGGCTCAGACTTGTCCAGGGGGCTGCTGCCATATAAGCTGCACTGATCTGGGCTTAAACTTTCATCCTTGTGTGTTGCAGATTACCGCCTATAACCGACGCACTTTCGAGACAGCACGGCACAACTTGGTCATAAACATCATGGCTACAGAAGGTAAGAGGCGCCAGTAGGAGAGCTTAGAGCAAACCGAGATCAGACTGTGCAACTTCACTGATTAAATCCTGGGCGCACGTTCAGCCCTCGAAGGGAGTAATGAACTTCACTGAAGAGAAAACGTTGTCTGTAATTACTTCTGTCAAACAAGAAGTAATCAAAAAGGAGCTATAATGTAGCATGTTTTCATTTATCTATTGATACATTTGTCGATTAACCTATGGGTTCTGGAAATTTGCCACAGTATAACTGTATAATAATTATCGAGCTTAAATGTCTATTCTTGCCCTTTTCAACAGCTTTAAACGAGAGGATCTCACCATATTTACGCACATTTAGTTGCTGCACTAGAGGTTTTGATCATGTGACATGATTCTAATAAGCAGATGGTGTTTAGAAATTGTAACATCTGCAATTTCAAATAAGAAAACTGCATTTGGCTGACATTTTGTCAAATATATTTATCATTCCTCTAAAAGAAAACATCTCCATTAATTAATATGCTTTTACTTTTGTGAAGTATCACCTCAGGTCAGCCCTCATGAATCAGTCTATGTTGTGGCTTCTGTCAATAACAAGGTCCTGTGTTGAAGCGTAATGGTTTGTTAGTATTTATTTGGACACAGCCGCTCCTGTTCATCATTGTGACCTCACCTCACATCTGTGCATCTCTGTGTTTGCGCGTTGGCTTGTCGACCAGTCACGGTACACGCAGCACAATATGATCCGAGTCGGATGAATGCACAGCAGATGTTTGTGGCACTAATGTGACATCACTTTCCCTGTGCTGTGATGTCACGTGCCATCTGGCCCCTGAAGTAGGCCAAGTCACCAGCCGACAAACCAGCGTCTGCTAGACAGACCGGTGGAGTCAGCGTCAGCTTAGCAGCAGTGATGAAGAAATAATGATGTCTTCGTCAGCAGAACATCACAGCGTCAACGCTCGCTTTTCAGGTTTAAGGACACACTACAAACATTATAAGGTTAAGAAAACTTAGAATTTCAGGGCAAATCACTGCGCTGCATTTTAAATGTTTGGGCCAAATCAATAGCTACATTTTGTTCAGGTCATTTTATCTTTCACAATTATAACATATTTAACATTTTACCTCTGAGACATCACGTCTCCCTTGAAGAGAGATGAGAGAAGGTCTAGCATGTGGCCGTAATCCCCCACAGAAATGATCAGAAGATCGCAGTTACTGTGAAAACCCCTGCAGAATTCCTCTGTAGACCCTGTTTTTAACTTGTCTGTCCTCCTTAAACTAAGTATTGAGTGAAGTTTACAAATCCATTAAATATTCATAGCTCACATAATTGAACGATCAAAACGAGCCGAGCGTTTTCACGTCTTCGTCTTTACAGTGCGGTAATCCTCTAATCTATCATCTTATCATTCTTCCCTTCCACCTCATTTGCTTCTCAACGTTTTCATCCCTTAATCTAAGTTTCTCCTCTTCATCTCCTGTGCACAGAGTTCCCTCTGCCCTACCAGGCCGAGTTTTACATAAAAAACATGAATGTGGAGGAAATGCTGGCCAGTGAGGTGCTGGGGGACTTCCTCGGAGCTGTGAAGAACGTATGGCAGCCCGAGCGCCTCAACGCCATCAACATCACCTCGGCACTGGACCGGGGCGGCCGCGTGCCTCTGCCCATCAACAACCTCAAAGAGGGGTAAGGTTGAGCTGGACTGGATTTCAAGTGGTTGAAGATAGATGATTTTAAATAAAAGTTTTTATTTTCCAATATAAGACTTGGATCTACTTGCCTCCACATTTGCTCATATAAAAATATAAATTGAATGCAAATATCATGAGGCCTGACTCACATTAAGATTCCCCTCATCAATGACCTCTTCACCTCCCTCAATCAAACAATTTGCCAACATTTTCTGCCCACTCACAGCACTCATGGCATTTTATTTAATTGGCGCCATGGGGATGCGCAGATCGCTTTGAGTTAGATGAACACACGAGGCTGTCAGCACTGATAGACACTGTCAGTTGGTTCAGTTCAGAGGGGAATAGCCCACATGAACTGCCATAAGTTATGCATCAGAGATTCATGCTGACGTTTAGGAAGATGAAAGCGCCGAGGAGAACACGCGGTGGAGAGCAAACGCTCCGACGTTCACAACCATGTAGATGAATGCTCCGTCTTCTCTCCTCTCTTCCTCTCCCCAGAGTGTACGTGATGGTTGGAGCTGATGTTCCCTTCTCGTCGTGCCTGCGGGAGGTGGAGAGCCCACACAACCAGCTGCGCTGCAGTCAGGAGATGGAGCCGGTCATCAGCTGCGACAAGAAGTTCAGAGCTCAGTTCTCCATCGACTGGTGTAAGATTTCTCTGGTGAGGATTCTCTCGCACCAACACAGTTTAAAAATGAAATGTAGCGTTGGTAAATTGCTTCTGTAACACATTTGTATTTTAATTGATATATTCGTCTTCATGTTCTGGCAGCAGTGAATAAGTAAAGTCATCTTTAAAGAAATGCTGGTGTCTGTGGCCCTCGCAGCCGATCCTTCTTCCGGAACAAATGAGTTCCCGGATTACCAATTCCAGCTTTACAGATAAAAATGATAATTTGTACTTGGGTTAATCATTTGCTTGCTCATACTTATTTCTCCAGGTTGACATCAACAAAGTAGTCCCGGTATACATAACCCGTCCCGATCCAGGCACAGGGATCCTGCCTGAATTCGGGGAGTACAACCCCCCCTCCGAGTCCTTGAAGAACCGGGACTACTTCTACGACTTCCTCATCACGCTGGCCGTTCCCTTTGCCGTGGCTCTTGTCCTCTTCTTCATCCTCGGCTACACTATGTGCTGCCGGCGTGAAGGGGTGTAAGTGTGCTTGGTCTTACATTTTTCTATGCAACTCTTGCACCAGACACCCAGACAAACATGTGAGGAGAGCAGTGGCCGTGACATGAGAGACAGTGAGACAGAAAGGTTAGTGCAGGGCAGCTAGTAAAAAACGATCTGGATTGGAACTGCGGCTTGTCATCACCATCCAGTTGTGCCCTCCACATTTATTAAGTTGCCCATACATTCCTGTTATTGTTTTTTGTTGGTGTCGTCATGCACATCTTGATGTTTCGAGGCGAAGGCATGACATCGATGCTCATCCATCCATTCAGAATCCTTCCATCATTCTCCATCATCTACAGGCTGGGAGAGACGTGCCCCCTCATTCACTCAATGTTCCACGCCCCATCAGCATCTCCACACAGTCTTTACCCATCAGTCCATTCACGTGTGTGTAGCTGTCTCTTTAACTATTAATATTAGTATTTAATTCATCCATTTTGTTTTGTTTCTAGGGAAAAAAGAAACATGCAAACACCAGAGTAAGTGTTTTACCTCTCATGTGTTTCTCTTTATTTTGGCTGTTCCCCCCCCCTTCCTCTCTTTTTGGTTTTGCAGTTTTGTTATCTATGTTGTCACTCACTGCTTTCTCATAACCATTCATCAGCTCATCTGTGTGTTGACATCCATTCATCCAGTGGGCTGCTCAAAAACTCTAATGAACAGACTTGATTGAGATGATTGAGAACACAAAGTATCTCGCACCACGAGTCAGACACGGAGATAGGGGACAGCGGAGGATTTCTGTGGAGCATGCGTATCTCTCACCGCAGCAGACACACAAATCGCTGGCTCATACAAAATGTCTTAATATCGCTCCGTAGATAAAGCCTGGCAAAAGGGACGACACAAATTAACACCAGCGCACACACACACACGCGACAACGTCACACGCTCACACTGACTCCACTGCCTCTGCCCTCCCCAGCATCCAGCTGGTTCACCACAGCTCCATCCAGAAGTCCACCAAGGAGCTGCGGAGCATGTCCAAGAACCGTGAGATCTCCTGGCCGCTCTCCACGCTGCCCGTCTTCAACCCGGTGAGCGGCGAGGTGGTGCCGCCCATCCACCCCGACAACTACGAGACCACCAGCATGCCCCTCATGCAGACACAGACGTGAGTACAGGGATTACACATAAATGCGAAAAAACAATTCACATGCTCATATTGACCCACTCGGGCTCATTAGCAGACCCACGGATGTATGGCTTACAGGCGTCATGAGGGGGAAATATAAGTCGAAACAACAGCTTTACGGTTAAATCTTGTTTTCAGGTCCCTCACTGTTCCATGTGTACGAGTAAAGCTGCAGCGAGCCAGTCAGGCCTTTAGAAAAATACAACCACGGCTTAAGAGCTTCAAGCCGTCCCATGATTTTTACTTATGGGCTTGATCATACTGGAAAAAATGTTTAAGTACAAAGTTTTTTCACATGATATGAAAGGCTCATGTGTGTTTGCCATAATATCACTGTTTGTGATTCCAGGAACCTGCAGAATCAGATTACGATACCCCAGCAGCGGCCATCAGGTTAGTTCTACCTCCAGCTTTTATATAACGGCCTGCCTCACTGTTTCTGTGTGTGTGATATGTGGTTAAACTGCAAAATTTAGTTAACATATTTTATAATTTAAGATGCTGATACATGGTTGAGTTGAATGCACAAGTAGATGTCAGCACAATGTACAGATCAATAACTGTAAAATCTAGAGTTAAGCGCATACCTCCGGAGAGGCCCAAGGGTCCCATTGAATTTAGTCAAATTACACACGCTCATAGATGACAATTCCCTCAATATGCCTGATTCTTATCATCAAGATCTAATCATTTTTTTCATGGGAATTTGATGAAGTGTAAAAAAAAAATCTCCTGAATCTGATGTCGGGTTATGCCCCGCCCCTCTACAAAATTTCATGGAAATTGTTTCTATAGGTCTTGTAATCCTACTGACAGACACACGACTATGAAAACATAACCTCCTTGGTGAAGGTACAATAAAAAAAAAAAAAAACATATTTCCAGACTTCACTCATTTCCACATGGCTTACTGAGAGCTAATCGTTTTTTCCCTGGTGTTGGTGTGTTAGCGCCCTCCTGTGTGCAAGTCAGTCGCCTGCATGCTCAACTAACCACGCTGCTCTCTCTGTTCACTGCTAACGAAGGAGATAGTTATGTCATGTCAACGTTTCGGAGGTTGGAGGTGGGTACCGCTGCACTGTTTATCACTTAATGTTGCTGATTTGTGAGTTATTTTTATCCATGAGGTTCTTTCAGCTCTTCTGGTAAACACGTCTAACATCTCATGTGTGGCTTTTTGTGTTTATTGCAGGTAAATGGTATTCCTGAGGAGAGAAAGGTGGCCGAAGCCTTTAATTTGTGACCAGAGAACAACGGTGTCGGAGCTTCAGTAGTTTCCATATCTATATATTTGTGTTTTTCTAACACTTGTGCCAATCTGCATGCCTCAGAAGTGTCTTTACAAAGTTTTATCATCCATATGCACTTACACCTTAAAGAGTGAGAGTGTGACAGAGAATATCAAAGCTTAGCTAATGATGAAGATTATAAAATATTTTGGAATATATGTGTAAATGTTGAAACTAGGGTGTTTGTATTTTTACTTGCTTTGCACAATGGACCGCCTAAAAGGAAAGAGAGGGAGGTTTTACATGTGGTCATGTCATGTGTTATATGTAATGTGTCACATGATGACAATAAAATATTTCAAAGTTATTTTTACTGGATGTAAAAACCATTAATAAACAGGACAACCGTAATGTGTGAATGACAAAAAAGCACATTATATGAAATAATTAACAATGTACAACAGAATAAAAGCATTTATAAATAATGTGGATATATTTCACATTTTTTTTGAAGACATCACAAAAGAATGTACATGTAACAGGCCCTGCACTGGGGTATAAATAGTTGTTGCTTTTACACGACCAAAGAGATCCATTAAGGCCTGAAAAAAGTTACCAAATATAGAGCTGTTCATCGGTTATAGACGGGAGAACAGGTCAGTAAACTTTACACATAAAAAGGAAATTGCAGCATGGAAATGCCAGTCTCATCTATACAAGGACGTGAAACAAATTACAAATTGACTTGGCGCTTGGCTAACTACACAACCTGTACACAATCAGATGGATGAAGGGAGCGGACTTGAAAGTTGTGGTTTGTGAGACACTTTTTTTTTATAAAAGGGAAGCTACATAAAAACTTGTAGAAAGCGACTGACACTGGGAGCGTTAACTACAACACGGCAGATGAAATCATCTAGAGCCCGGCCGATAAAAGCATTTGTCCGATTGTATTGGCAGATATGAGTCCTTCACACACATATCAGTATTGTTTATTTTTTTTGGCAGTATGTGGCAATTATAAGTTTTATTTGACAGAATAACCAATGCAGAAAAGTGCATTTATGTTTTAATTATAGTTAAGTATTTTACGATTGCTTGTATTTTTTTAATTTATAGCTACTGTGCGTGCAGAATTGCATTTTTGAAATATATGAAAACACGGGCTAAAATACAAATATTTAAATATTTGAAAAATATCAAATCGTTGCCAATTTATATTGTTTATTTTAAATATATGTATCGGCTGATATATTGATATCAGACATTTTTTTACCCCAAATCCCTATCAGTCGGGCTTTATAATATGCAACTCTAAAATCTTATGCAAGACAGCTTGGGTCTTACAATATTGTCATTTCTCTTCTCCCAAATCATCTTAACTAAGCATCAGGTTCCTGCAGTAAAAATGTGTTTGGGTACATGACGTTATCTGCACTGGTACCTTGTTAAACGCAGGCCTTATAATGAAAGTGCTGATCTCTCCTAAACGTCTTTGAGGATAAATAAGCAGCGACATCGACTATTTGTCAGTTGATGGCATATACACCATTTCTCTTTGACCTACAGTAATACGTCTCCTCAGCTCAGTCTGCATTACAAAGAAGTTGTCCATTTTGAATGTTGACGTGGCCCTGATGCAAAGTTCGAAGTGACGGATGATTGTGATCCCAGGCTACATCGCAGACATGACCACACGGAGATGTGCTGCGTGTATAAGCCACTGAGCAAAAGCTGTGTGTTCGAAAGGCATTCAGTCTCAACACATCGCTTGTCCGCTGACCAAAGAGTTTAGCGGCTGTGGCAGCAGAGGGGAAGGTGAATAGTCAGCTTTTAGCCCTATGGTACAATATGTGCAACCCAGCAGTTTTACAACAGAGCTATGATGCATGTTTTTAATGAAGGACTAAAAACACTGATGAAGCCTGACTGTAGAAAATAAATATCTCACTCTATCATACAAATATACACAGACTCTGAAGTCAGCTGCTTATAGGACCTTCAGGGGTGGTGGGTGGGGGGGTGGGTGGACTGTAAAGGCTCAATCTCTGTGGTGTGTATCTGAGGCAGTAGAAAATTATCAATGTAATACTTCCTTCACAAACAGCAGTCATGGGCGTGAGAATAAAACAAAGCCAAAAAAAAACGCCATTGTATAAAATATAAGCTTAATTTAAATCATTAAATACTGTACATATCACATAGAATTTCAGGGCTATAGCAGGTGACCACAGTACCTTTCAGAACAAGGCAAACGTTTTTTTAAAGTAACCACAAAAATATGTTGAGGGATTTCCCAACATTGCCACAATTTCACTCCAATTTTTGTTTTTTACTCAACAGTTTTTTTGATCACGCAAACCATATTGTTGGTCCATAGATTGCATATTTAGATATCTCACACCATTTTTTTTTGAGTCACTGGAAATACTGTACAAAGCTGTGCTGATCAGTGAATAGAGCCCAACGGAACATTTGAATCCTACAAGTGTAGATATCTGAATATGTGGATTATGGATCCACCTGAGCAAAATAAAAAACAAAAACAAAAACACTTTGAGCTGCGACTGCCACGTGGACGAAGTGTGTGTGTAGTGATCTCTTCCCGATCGGAGCAATGACAGGAAGTACTGTTAAGTGACAGAAGAAGCCTATTATTTTGTTTGGCTGAATAGACGCGACGCTGCAAAAATTCACACAGCAAGCACGAGGGTCTTGAAATGAGCGGACCTCTTTGTTGCAAATAAAAACTCCTCTGCTCTTCTGTTGAATGCAGAAAATGTAAACTTTGAGTTTTGTTTTTTTTCTCTCTTGCGATTTTACCCTAAATAAAGCAATCACCTCCTTTTTTCTGGGCATTTTTCTTTTCTTCAGTGTGCGACTTTCACAGCAGTAAAAAAAAAGTACAGATTCTGCTCAAACACGGCAAGCGGTGACAATCTGATCACCCTTGTGTTCTTTGAGCCACCGCTGCTGACGCCGTCTCCTGCGGCCACCAGTAGCCTCAAGCCCCCGGGCCAGCTCCTGGCTTGCATCTGTACCTCACCTCAGTCTCAGCAGAGGGCTTAGCGGGTTACCAAGCCCTCTCCATCAAAGGGGTCCCCATCAGGGGCTAGGAGTGGACTGGCCGCCCCTGGCAAGCAGCAGCACAACCAGACTAATGAGCCCCACTGCCCCCAGCCTCTTCAGCAGGGCCACGCTGTCTTTGGGGATTACCACCTGGGCCAGGTCGTTGGTGATGAGGGAAATCTCATGAGCCACACAGACGAAGATGAAGGTGCTGACCATGAGGTTGAGTGAAGGGTTCCCCGGAATCAGGACCAAGATCCCCTTGGTGTCTGCCGCCAGCCAGATGTGATACTGGCATATGAACAGCTGGGGGAGACAAACAAAGCATGATAAATAGTGGGTCACAAACTTGTGTTCATTTCCTCCTTTTAAATTGGTTTCTTCCAGAGAGCTACACAACATCACACACAGAGCTGGTGAGGACTCTGACTTGTTTCTGAAGTATTGTAACGTCCATCTTACCTCCAAGGAGATCTTTCCGAACCATGCGAAGAAGGAGCTATAAATAGATCGGGCGTAGCCAGGAATGTTCCTGATAAGAATGAAGGCCAGAATCTGTGGACAACAGAGGACAGAGACCATTCAGTCAAAGTGACAGATTCGTATCATTTAAAGTTGTGGGCTGAAGGAAATGAGTCATTCACACTCAAGTTAGTGTGATATACAGTCACACAGGCCCTCTTTGTACCTGGCTGAACATGCAGGGTGTCTACAGCGATTAACAAGCTCAATTCAAGACGTTGTACCACCATTTGAAATGAAATCTAAGACCAAACTGGCGATGAAAAACACACCAAAAGTGGAACTATACTTGGACTCCTACGCCTTGAACCCTATTGCCCCAAGTTTACAAGGAACAGTTTGCTTAAACAGCAGGTCCAGGCACTGGCTTCAACCACCAGAAGGGCTCCTCATTCTCAAGCCACTTATCATTAACTTTGGATTTCTCCATGTTCATAGACAAACGAGCAAGCTGCCTAAGAGAAAGGAATTTATTTTAAATATAAACCAATAATTTTCCATCTTTGGTCGGCAGAGGAGAGGGAAATTCGCAGTGACCTTTGGCTGTGAACCAATCATACCCAATCAGATTTTAGCAGTTTAATCATTTTTTAAGGACCTGCGGCAGCCCTGTAGGTGAACAGCTCAAAGAACGTGAGTAAATGCACCCAACCTGCATTGAGATCCAATACCTCAGGCATTAATATGGTTTGTATGTGAATGTGTCCCAGGAAAATGTAATTCCTCCAGGTCACAGAAATCTACATTTTGGGCAGTGTATCTGGACGATCCAGGATGCATGTCGAAGTCACGTATCAACAGGACCAACCCCAAAAAAAATGTCACGGTTTGGATGAAACAAAGTTAAACTATGCTGTCAGTGACCTTATCTTCAGCCTCGTTTCCCAGTGCGATGGACTATAAATATACCAGTGCTATCTTCAGCCTTAACAAAAAATGAAACTCATTTAGAATCACAAATATAAAACACTGATCCACGTCATCAAAAGTATTAGGATCAAAAGTTATTACAGGCAGAGAGCAAAGAATGAGATACTACTTGTACCTGGACCACAGAGATGTAAGGGTGCATCTCATTGCACTCGGTTTTGGTGTTGCAACTGCTGGCCCATATGGAGTAGGTCTAGAAACAAGGAAGAGGAGAAGTTGGGTAACAGGTTCTTTATCTTCGGTTTGAACAAACACAAGGCAGGGCAACATTTGAGGCAAAGGATCTAGTTATCCATGGGAGATGAATAGAGTTCATGTTACATTCTGCATAGCTAACAGTTGAGCAAACTCTACCCCTCAGTCTGTAAAAATCCTCTCCTAAGCTGCACATTTGTTCACGATAAAATGAGAAGTCTTACTATAAAGGAGACGACAGAGAGGAAAAGAAGAAGGTTAGCGATCATGCCAGAGAACAGATCATCTCCTTTTCCCTCGGACAGCACCTGAAGCTTCTGCAGCACCAGATAGATGAAGGCGAATAACATGCCGTGGATCACAGCCTGCAAAAGAACAGAAATACACATTCAAACAATGCTGGTCTACAAGTTCCCAAAATGCTTTGTGCCACTTGAAGATGATTCTAATGTCTTTTCACAGAACGTGTTGATGCTCAAACGTTTGACTTACAAATCGGTCCAGCTTCCATCTGAACCACCACTCGTGGATGCTTCCGTTCAGCTCAAAGAAGTTGGAGATGGGCCACATGGAGAAGATGCTCTCAAAGAAACCCTGGAGTCACGAGGACGGAACATGAATAAGAGTATTTTTAGAGAGAAAACCCCAAAACATGATAGCATAGTTCAGACATTAAATGTAGTTCCCATTTCGATTCTTTATGTCTATCAATCCATATTTTTTAATAATTTACATCATTGAAAGCAATGATCAAAAGCAGCATTCTTGTATTAGAAAATCTTGTTTTCTGTAACAAACTGTGCTGTGTAAACAAGTTGTATTGACACGTCACCATAAACAACTCTCACATGGGATTGTTCGTATTAAATCAATATAAAACCTAATAAAGCATAATTACAGCGAGATTACAGTCTTTACTGATCAGGTTAAGATATTTTTGTTTCACCTGTGAAAATGCAAAGCAGCATATGAACAACAGGAGGCCCAGTAACTTCGCCAACAGTCCGAGGTGCCATATGCCGCTGCCTGTTCAGAAAACAAGACAGACATTAGTGACCCTGCTGATGACACATTGACAAGCAGCACATTTATTGTGTCGAATAATTGTGTGTATTGATTCACATATATTCGAGAACTATGAGGCAAGTGAGCGAAACAAATACAGTGAAAGTTTCTTTAATTGGAATCGGTCATGACACCTACTGTTGGCTTTCTTCTGCAGGATCTGGGGCCACATGCCCAGCGCGGCGTAGATGATGACAAACCAGAAGGTGACCAATGGGACGAAGTAATAGAACTGATAGGGTCTGTCCATTACGACACAGAGCACCAAGACCAGGAAGTTCAGACGGAAAAGCACCTGGCGTGGGGTAAATGATTTAGAGGATTACATGAAGATCCTTAGTCAAAATGATAACAAACACCTACATTTGCTTTGTCATCAATAAGATGGTGGTAAGTCATCCTGCAGTACAGACGTATATGGGCATATGGGCTGGGTTGAGTCAAACGGTTAAAGTCTAACTGAGTGACTGACTGTCCACTCACCTGGCACACTCTATACAGTCCAAAGTCTCCTTTCAGCCAGAAAAAGGAGAAGTGTCCATAGCCGGTCTGAAACAGGTAAGCTGCCACCAGCACCCGCACGTGCATGTACACTGGAATGAACTGGAACACACAAATAATATCAATAAACACCTCCTCAAAGCAGCTTACTCCCACATATTTGTGGAGGAGACATGTTTATAACTCACAGCGCTGGCACCAGATATGTGATAGATGAGGATGACGAGCTGCATCCAGCCCTTCCACTCGTCGGTTTGCTCCCGGTTGAGTAATTTGGTCTGTGCGAGAGAAACATTTTGAGCCGGATTTGAATTCAGAAACTCAACAAAAATGCTGTACATCATTACATTAATTAAACTGAGCACTTCCTGTCTCACCTCCTTGCTGTTCTCACTGTAAAACACTCCCAACACAAATATATAGACGAGCGGAATGAAGAACTTGGAGTGTGTGTAGAACTTCTGCTCCTTCATGAACACATCTGCTCTGTCACAAAGGTAAAAGTAGCCCATAATGAGGCCCATCCTGCAGAGAGCGCGGAAGGGCGCCTTCGGACCGAAGGGGGCCGCTGCCATCGCTGGCTTCTTCTCCTCGAGGCTCTCCACGTCAGGCGGCACAGGTCGGCGGTGGCGGTTGTTGCCAAGGACGTGGAGGACCAGGAAGACCAGGGCCGAGCCCAGGAAGAAACACGCCGCCATTTTCTGCAGGAAGTTGGGCGGTGGCAACGTCTGGCAGCAGGAGCCGTCGATTGGCCTCAGTAGCTTGTTGCACATGGAGTTCATGAGCACCATGGCGCCCTGACAGGAGAATCACACAGGATGGTGTGAGGAGGATGTGAGCAGCCTTCAAAGTTAACAATAACAAAAACATTCAGGGTCATTATGACATATCCTGCTTACCACGTTCCTGGTGCTTTCTGGCAGGTGCAGGCCGTCGTCTGACTGGCCGATGGTTTCCAGTGCTGCCTGGCGGGACGCGGCCAGCAGCTTGACCCGGGACCTGCCGCTACGCTTGCTGCTGTTGAGCACGTCCGCCGCCGCCTCGTTGTACAGCTCGAGCTGTTGGTTGGTGATCATTTTCCTGTTGTCACTCAGCACCTCCTCGTTAACTGGGTCTACAGGCCAGTGGTGTGATGGTGTGAGGAAAGGTTCAGGTGAGTAGGTGCATATACGAGAAGTTGATATTCGTAAAATCGGCGATTCACATGTGTGAAATTATCAACAAATACAGACAGACATTGAAATGATGCAGCAATCACATAAGAGCTGAATCATTGTAGTTAAGAGAAGAGGCAGTAATGTTTTACCACCCTGACTAAGATACTTGATTACAAGCTCTGTTTATTACATCCCGCAAGGATGTTATGTTTTCATTGCACTTTGTCTGTTTGTTAGTAGGATTAGACAAGAGCTTGATTTTAATCAAACTCTGGGGAAGGATGAGATATGGGTATTTTTTGACATTTTCCCTAATTTATGCAAGGACAACAAATGGATCTTTAAAAAATATGGTATATTCGGGGATCTGATATCTCTGATCTGAAATTTGGAGCAGCTTGATTGAATCTACAACGGCTGTTGGTCCTTGTCAGAGGTGTGCGCTCTATTGCGTGCCATTCTAGTGTTGAGTAGAATCTGGGGTGATCAGATAAGCCCTAAGGATTTCCTTTCACACCTAGAATTAGAATGCATCTCCACAAGAGCGATTTATGATCACGTCTCACTTCCCCGTTCGCTTGCAAATTAACATGTAAATCACTTCTGGTTTTGAAGACCAACTGTGTTGTTTCTTTTAAATGCCTTGGGGCAGCAATGCACTTCCTGTTCCTAGTCTGATGGGAATTTAGAGAGGAAGAAGTCAAAGCAACACAGACTGGGTCTCAAACCAAATTTCCCAAGATGTTTCCTAATATATCTCTGTGGGCTTTTCATTATTTTCAGATATCGTGGACAAAAATAATTTTAGAAGGCGAATGAGTACATGCTTCCTCCTATGCAGAGCACATCAGTTGAATATGAGGTCTTGCATTTCTGTTCACATACACATTGCTAAAAGGATGTGGTCAATTTGCAGACAGACTCCAAATCTGCCTGGAGCAGTCAGATCTCCATGCATCCTCATAAGTCTCGTTGCTCTGCTTCCACAACTGCACTTTGAGCGATCCACTAGTGATCAAATCGCCCAGGATGCATGTAAATCCCGGGTAAAAAAAGCTGCCAACTTGAGTTTTCTACCAGATTTGGAAGTGTGGAAGAACTGCTTACCTTGCAGCACCCAGTAGACCTCTCCGTGGTCAGCCAGCCTCTCCAGATGCACGGCGATGGCGGTCAGGTTGACTTTGTACTGCTGCAGGGCCTCGCTGCTGCCGCTGTGCAACTTGATGGACCACTGCAGAGGGCACATAAATAGATACAATTAAGATTGACACACCTCAGCCAGCACCTTTATTTTGTTTATCAAGAAATGTGCAAGCACTGCTAAGCACTTATTTATACGGCTTACAGTTGCAGCTCCGAGGATGACAACATCTGGCTTTACTGAAGCTTCCTGCAACACAGGAGTAAATCTGCAGTTACCAGCAAATCCATATCCAACCCACCCTGACAATTTCAGGTCTGTGTAACTCGCTCCACTCCCCACTTTGTAATCACAGAACTCACGTGTGTCCATGATATCAAACGCTCCTTCATTGAATTATTTGCCTCTGGATACCACAGGAAGTCCTAAGCACAAAAAAAAGAACGTGGATGTTTTTTTTAAACATTAATAGCGATTGTGTTTTTAAAGACTGAGAACAGGAGAGACAAAAAAAAATAGCACATCAAGAAATTGCTCACCACATTCACAGAGGAACTCTTGTCTTCAAAGGAAATGTCCTCATGCTTCAGACATTACATGGGGACAGACACAGAGAAAGTCTGTTAGGCTGATACAACACAAGGTCAGACCAAAAAATAGCTGTGACTGCTGCCTATTGTCATGTATCTCCGTGCTAGATTTTTCTGCAAAGCATTGCTCTATCAAAATTGTGTCTCAGGGCCTCATTATTTTTAAGCACTTCATTGAAAATATAATATTATTTGATTCAGGAGTGTAAATGGTACAATACAATAGTCAGACCCACACTTGGTACGGTGTCATTTAAGCAAAGTATTGCAAAGCCAATGAGAAAGAGGTTGTTTTTTCCCCCTGGTCAATAAATGTTAGAGGGAACTGGAGAGTGTGCAAGACTAATAATTATTAACTGTAGACACCGGCAGCCCTGTTTCCTAAGCTGTTGTGATTAATAGAGACAGCTCCATAACTATCTGCTCTAACATATTCTTATTCGGAACATTTGACTGCAGTCACAAGTTTGGAACAAGCTGAGAGTAAATGGAACAATGTCTGACTCTGTGTACACCAATGCTTTTATGTAGCTGTGCTTTAAATATGTAGATCTATAGATTTGTATACCCTACACCGTTTTGTGTCTGTCGTCTGAAAGATTAACAGACAAGAAGGCTTCACATGCTGGCGTTTCTCATATTTACCTTGTTGCCATCCTCTCTCCTTTCAGGGTCTATAATTTTGAGGAAGGAGTAAAATAGCTGCCTGATTCGTGAATCTCCAACAAAGGCCACCCGCTTTTCAGCCAGGCAGGTTTTGGCCTCGCTGTAAGACAAAACAATGTGTGGTGAGGAATCTGAAAACTGTATCTGCACTGCAGATGGCATCACTCATCTGCCTGATGGTTCGTCTCCTGTAGTAACTTCTTTAAAAGAGGATCCTATTACATGCTGTTTGTCCATATGATATATCTTTTAAATTGGTTATTTAGATCAAGGGTTACTAATCCATCCTTACTGACAGATACACACACAAAAACACACCTCACCCATCAATGCTACACACTTGGTCTTAAATAGATTGTGTACATTATACAGTAACCTTGCAACAGTGTGTGACTCACATGCTTTTGTATTTGTGCATCATGCAGCCATAAGGCTGCCATACGTTCTCCCCCAAGTAGCGTCCTCTAGACAGAAGCCATTCGCAGGAGTCTCCGCCTGCAGGCAAAGACACAGAGAAGCCACCAGTAAGACCAGACAAAGACACACATCTCGCTTTCAGCCTCAGCTCCTCTGCAAGTATGACTGAATGTTGCTGTCTCAATGGTGCCCTGGCTTTTCATTCAGCGCTGTCAAAGGACCAGTGCACAATGCGGGGCTCTGATAAGGGGCCGTAGCACGAGACGAAGTCATCAGCAATTTAGCCCGAGCATACATCTCTCCAGCTATTAATGTATGTGCAAAATGAATAGAGTCACTCACAAGTGAATCAACCCATAGAAACGAGAGAACATGGAAGATCAGCGGGCTGGCGAGAGACGAGGGGCATTTCCAGTGTCATCGGCAGCCAGAGCAGCTGCTCCCAGTGCGCGCACACGGGTCTCTGGTTCCGATCCCTTTTCATGAAGGACGTGCACACACTCTGCGACCCAGCTGCGAGGTGGATGTGTGACCTGCCTAGAACTCTGTCCTGATCTGGGCTTTGTGCCGTCGGGTGCAGGTCTTTAATGTGCAAAAACGCAGATCGAACCTTTGGAACACCTGAAATGAGCCTCCAGGGCACTAAGCCCCTGCAGCTAACTAATCTCCACCAGACAGGCTAATGCAAACTTGTCACAGACCTGACACAGTCACCAGGCTGCTGCGAAGTTAACGCTGCATTAACATTCAGCCTTTATTTCTCCAGTTCGCAGACGGGCTAAAGCTGCTGATGTAAATAAACACTGGCCTCCCGATGCTAATGACACTGTTTGTGTCTATTGTTAGTCTCAGCATCGGACACATGGCTTCTCCCAGCAGTAACCAGGCGTGTGCTGATCGGAGCATGTAAACACAAGTAAAAGCGCAGCGTTAGCTTGATTCTGTCAGCAGCAGGAGCACAGACGATGGAAGTCGGTGCTGCGGCTGTTGTTGAATCGACTGTGCGAGGTGTTCCTCCTGCTTTACAACGAGCCGCGGCGTATGTGCGTGTCACCAGCGGCACGGGACAGAGGCTGCGGACCGAGGAGCGCAGGGCAGCTAGCGGGGCTATCGTTAGCATTAGCTGCGGTCGGCGGCTGCTTCCGCAGTAAGTTGACCAAACGGGGGGAGACTCACCTCCATGGTACCGCGAGGCTGCGTGGAACAGCAGCAGCAGCAGCACGACCGTCAGCGAGATGACTTTGGCGTTTTTTATGGTGAAGTGTTGGTTTATTTCGCGTTTGCCCAGGCTATAGGCCAGGACCGCCATCTTTGCTCCTCCATGACAACCAGCAGCTGTGCAGTGCGGCGGCGGCGGCTGCTGCTCCCGGTGCAACGGCTCCACCTGCCAGGGCACGCCTCCTCCATCACCGCCGCTCACAGCAGGTGCAGAGCGGCGTGAGGGTCAGAGGGTCCCGGGGTTCAATGTTCGTTAGCCAGACTGATCCCTGGGCTTCCATAATAAAAATCATTAATAAAAACAAGATTAAAAAGACATCTGTAATTCCTCAGTGTTACAGAAGCGAAGGAAGGTAAGAAACAACAGAAGAGAAACGATACTCAAACAGGGCTGGACTTTATGAAGTTATATCCAGCTAATATTATTATTGTTTTTAATTGAAAGTATTAGTTGAAAGTAAGTAATTCTTTTGCGATCACAAATAAACTTAGAAGTTTGGTGGAATTGAAGTAAAGTTCCGTGATGGGGACATGAGGTATGCCAGAGGACTTAAATAAGAATTTAGTTCCACATTGATTGCACAATATCTTACACTATGTAAGTTTAAAAGCTTCTGCGCAGGATGTGCGCACTCGACTTCTGCGCAGAAGCAATTTAATTTAATTTAATTTTTTCATAAATTTTGTTTAATTTTGATTTAATATCTTTCATTTATTTATCTATTTTTGCTCCTGGTACAGGCGACATATGCGGTTGCCTAGAGAGGGCGGTACAAGAGACCCCAGGAGGAATCGCAGAAGCCCAGGGCGAGGAGTGATTCTTGTTGCCGTATCGCACCTGAAAACCATGACTGTGCACAAGCGAGAGCTGACAAACGTGTTGGAGACTTACCTCACATTAAGAGGAACATCACAGAGGCTCATCACAGCCCCGGTGTAAAAAAAAACACACTGTTCATCTCGTGGCATTTTGACCTTGTGTCAGCTTACCAGTTCCCTCACAGGGCCTTCATGGTTGTCAGCATAGTCCAACTGTGTGTTCAGTCAAAGGGATGTCTGAAGAATGATTCATTTGTGAGCCCCATTGTCTCTATGTGGATTATGATCTGTTGTAGATTAGACAATGGCATTTTAGATATGAACTCATGAAACGCTGTTGTCTCATGAAGTGCAAACATTTGCTTCATTCTCCAATAGCTTATTTTACAAGTCCTGTGTGCGATTACGTTTGCTCACTTGGTGTCGACAAACACTTATATTGTAGGTGTAATGACTCTTCATTTTATAACACGTACTGTATGTGGGCCTTGTTATTTACTGTAAATAGTCCTGATGTGTAACAATTCATGCAAATACAAGAGGACAAATCTGACTGAATGGGTTCTGTATGCAGCACTTTCAAGTGACTAGAAGGTTTTACTTGCCCAAATGAATGATGTAGGAGAGGATTTACCAAATTCGTGATGAAGTTTCACAATTTTATTTTGAGCTGTGATCAACATGTCATTTTCCCACAATCTGCTGTCCTGAAAAGCTGCCTTCAACATTCAATAACAGTTTTAAACTATGTATTTTCCTGTCTGCTGCTCACATATTCTAATTGTAGACACAACCATGTAAAAGGAGCATCGTCGACTTAAGATCTTCAAGCCAAGTCCTAATGTCCTGCTCAAAATCTTTTCTTCCAGTGTATTTTTGAATACTAGTATTTGAGGTGAAATGTCGTGTTGCAGATATTTGATTTGCTAATTTTTGTGTTTATGTGCAAAGCATATTTCTTGTACATGTGTGTACAGTTGATTCTTGAATTTGTCTAAAAAGCATGAAAGGGAATTAAAAAACAGTTGCCACATTGCAGTGTGGTTTTTGTGCCTTGTTTTTAGGCCTCTGCGACGGCAACAGCCTGTGACCAGAGGCATCATGTTTTCAGTCTGTTCACACGTCCCATTCTTCTGAGCATGACAAATAACAATCAGGATCTAGTGAATCTAAATGATGGTGGACGTGTGCTTTACCAAGTGACATTAATGTAATGGGACTAATAGCCATTTGACAACATCAATTAAAAATGTCAATATATCTTTTGTTTATTTTCAATGAAAATATCTGGTCATTTCTTCTTTATCTTCAGCGACATAGCTCTTGCCTTTATTCTGAAAAGCATGCAGCGTTTTGGTGAGCTTTATTTTGAAATACGTAGCCAATTAATTCGGAAGTTGTTACTGTTGGCATGGCAACAGCAGGTTTTACTACAATGTGTAGCTTTTCTCTTTCATCAGATGTCAATTGTGTTAAGACCATAGACTACATATAAAGTTGAAAGCTTATATAAAAGGAAGATGGTGGACGTCACTGCTGGTCTGAACAGTTTGACCTTTGATCCTGGATTCACCGAGGATGAGAAGACGGTAATACACCTACGTGTACGCTCGGCTGAACTGGCATTTAGCGTGTGCGGGATTTAAAACATCTCCAAGCATTTACAGTTCATTTAAAGTTCATTCAAAGGTGAGTCAGGCATGTTGGTTTATCCTTAATATGAGAAGAGTCGGACTGGTCCAATTTAAGTATTTATTGAGATGCAATGAAATGAACAACATAGCTATGGACAATTATCACAGCCTAGGCTAAATCCGTTAGCAATAGGTAGTTAATAATGGCCCCGAACAGAAGGGGTTTGATATAATTATAACAGTAGATTTAATATGATTGGTTATGAAAGATTGAAGGGGAATCACCGCAAATCAATTTGGTTCTCCCTTATTGGTCCAAAGCTGTAGTCCACCGCCTCTTGTCAAGGAATCCAGGAAGTGACAATAAGCCGCTCTCCGTGACGCTACTACTTCTCTGATAGTTGCTAAGCAAAATGTTCTCTTCATGAAAGGCCTTGACACAGCTGATGCCATGTGGGCCATTTGAGAAAGGAATATGATGTTCCTGCTATATCCAAACAATGTCCTGTTGATGTAAACATTAGGATCCTCGAAACCAAAACAACGAAACAAAACAATGTCAACAAAGTCACTCTGTCCGACCTCCAGAACTTATCAGACAGCTGCATGAAATATGTGATGTGAATGAATCTAAGGGAATAATGGTTTAATACCAAAAGTTAGAATTCAGAACAATTATAAGATTCATTATTAACGCTATGCAGCAAGGGTTATTTATAAATCATTTGTATAAAGGCCTTATATCTGGCCCAACCTGCTCAAGGACCCCCCTCCTGTCTTTATTGCAAAGAATTCAGTCAGACCCACACAACAGCTAAAATATTGAAATCCTAACAGTTGCTGCCTAAATCAGTGATACTGTTCCTTGTGGGTGTGTCCTCAGAGGAGACTGTTCACACGCGACCTCTGCTGTGACACCAGCAGCGGGAGATGATGACCTCTGTGTGGGGAAACCGGGAGCAGGTCACCTGGGTAAACAGATGCTCCTCTCTCTCCTGGAAATGACGGACATCAAACCATCAAGGTTTCAACCAGAAGTCCTAAATCTGCAGGTATACACACCGACATTAAAATGAAGTCTAAGCAACACTGTGAACAGGTCTGTGGTCTGATGCAGAGAAACCCTGCTTCAGAGAAAAGTACATTTTTACCACTTTCTAATTTTGGTAAGAATTTGAGCATGTTAAAGCCCTCAAAAAGCCAATTCATTTGCATGAAAAAAAAAAAAAATCCTTACAATTTCAATAGGGCCTCACTTTCTGTCAATGTCTGTCAGTGCTCATGCCCTAAAAAGAACCTATTGTGAGTTCTACATGACAGGATTATATTATGATCACTGATTTACATCCCTGTAAAATGGATTTTGGTGGTGTTGTTGGTCAAAGAGATAATTTTACAAAATATCTGTCCCAGGAACCTGTAATAGCAAAAGCTTTAAAAGTGGGTGACACAACTGTAGTTGTAATTCTATTAACTGCAATGTTATTTAGGTTCTCACACCACCAAAATATAATATGCACTCTGGTGGGTTCAAATGGTGCATAACCGAACAGGAAGATTAATTTACTACAGTGCAGACACCCTGGTGCTATACTACTTCAGGAAAGGAGCTCTGTTTGGTCGGTGGCTTAGGGAACAAAAGGATTTCCAAATTTTTTTGCTTGAGGGGCCCACTCAACATGTTAATCCCACCGTGCTGTTCGGTATTTTAATCTACAATTAAGTAGCAAGTTGTTTTTTGACAGTCGTACATGAGGTTTTGAAGGTAGAATGTTATGCGGTGGAAAAGTTAAAAAGTACAATGTGTGATAACTGAATTGTTGTGAAAGTACAGAGTAAATGTACGTTGTTAATTTGCACCATTGCTGTTGAAAACGATTTCAAACGCCATGAACATCCAACGTGTTAGGAGCTGTGTGTCTGTGCTGTTAAAGGTCCAGCCTCTGTCTTGATATCATACTGTATATGTATCTATAATGCATTTTGTGTCCAATGCACAAAGAGTGAGCTCCTCAGTTGTCAGGTTTATGTTCATATGTTAATCCCCAAGGCTCATACTTGAAACAGGGTGCTAATTAATAAAGTGCAACACTGTCACCTAGTGGTTATTGATGATGCTGCAGGTGACCTCTTTATGTATTGATGCCCTCTTTTCACCTTGAGCCCAACCTCCTCTGGTATAATGAAATTACAGTTTTGACAAATTCTGCACATCCCAGTTCCCTCAACACACTGTACTCCCACTAATCCTCAGTGCTGGACAAAATGACAATACAAGCTAATTTCTGCATGAATGCCATGTCCCTATCTGTGACTCTTATCCTTGTGCATGCATCACTGCAATTCAAGCCTTGATCCAAACCACAGAAATTTATTTGGATGCAAAAGCTGTATTATGCAAGAGAAAAAAGCAACATGGGAGGATGCATATTTACAAGAAACAATGCACGTTAGTAATCATACATTGGCATGGACAGTGTAAACAGAAATTGACTGTACATTCAAATTAGATGTACCGTTTAAGGACGAGATAAAATGGGGGTGCTTACTCAAAATAGTAGATGTTTAAATTAATGATGATCTGTAAATCATCCGCCAAACTAGAACCAAAATACAGTGACACAGCTCCACTGGTGTCGTCAAAACATGAAAGCACTTAAGTCACTGAGGAGTGTGTTTTGGAACATTGGACATGCTTTATTTCAGAACTTTTCACAATTTATTTAAACATCTCACATATACAAAATAGGTACAATAGACTTTGTGGTGTCATTTTTTTGAGAGAGAGAGGCCGACTAAAAACCTGTCAGAATTGGATGAAATATGTGCTGTCAGTATGAACACTGGGTGTGGGATTTGAAGAGTTAAAAAAGCCTGAACAAAAAAACCAAAACAAAAAAAAAAACTTCTTGACAAAACAAAAAAAGAGAGGAACAAAACAAACTAAAAGAAAAAAACCAGACATTAGTTTTAGGGAACATTCCACCTGCTTAAAGTGAGGGAGTATCAGGAGATGAATGCAAGACTCCTCAAAAGTCAATACAAAGTAATACAGTAAAGAGTGGTTCGCTCCACAGCTGCATGTTAGCACCATAGATCACTGCTTCAAGTAACTGAGCACCTTCCGATACGGGACAAAGCTTGAAGCATGAACATCTCGGTTGTGGACCCAAGGTTTGTCAATAGTATTTTCTTTACGTACAGGCATGAGGTAGTTTAAACCTTTTTTCATGGAAATTGTGGTTTTAAACCTCCTCCTTGGAAGATATACAAAGACCACAAAGTGATGCATACTTTCAGCGTTTTTATTACACTTCTTTTATTTTTTACAAAAGGATGACATGATGTCCCACAACAAGGTGTTTCCCCGCGTCCCTTTGGGGTTGCTGTATTAATTTGCATTGCACAAACGCTCCTTTCAGTCCATTCAGTCCTCTCCGATAGTTGCCCATCTTAAGCAAGTGGATGTGCAGAGGGAAATCAGCATTCGGTATAAAAAAACAACATAGAAAGAAGGGCAGAGATTTTGTTTTTTCGTTCTTTCTCTCTTTTCGGTGTTAATTTAAAGTCTATTTATTTGAAACAGACGGGGCCAATGTCCAAACCAAACTCCTGATCAGCTCCACCAATGTCCAAAGGTGCAATGTCGAGGATGGGCAGGCGAGATGGTTTATTTGTTCTGTACTCAATCACTGTCTTGCTCCACTCACCAGTGTGTCTCTGCAGAGGGAGAGAAAGAAAGAGGGAGGTTCAGAACAGTGTAATGTGGCAAAAGCATAGAAAATCATCGACAGAAAAAATGATCCCTCATGAGAAAGAATTAAATCCAAAGCATTTGGCGCTGAGGCAGAAATGACCAAAGAGGCAAAGAGCTACTCACAGTGCAACCGTCCTCGATCACGGAGAAGGTGAAGCGACTGTTGCCCTCGGCCCTCAGCTCCACATCGTTGGAGCCCTGGAGCACCACAGCCTTCTTCAGGCTACCGCTCTCACCATCCATGTAGGCAACGCTGTTCTTGCAGTGGTAGGTGACGTTCTGGCTTGCCTGGTTGGACAGCAGGCGCATGAAGGCGAGCTGGGTGGCCATGCTCTGTGTGCTGACATTCTCATCGTTGTAGGTGAACTGCCGGGAGGAAAGAACAGAAGTCAGAACAGTTGATATATAACAATCACTGGTTATTTTCTGCTCTTGCGTGCTGCTCCAGCCCTAATCTGTAGATATTCACCTCAGAACCGCCGTTGATGGTCTCTCCGAACCAGACGTGCTTCTTGCCCTCGGTGCTTCTGAACCAGTTCTTGCGGGCGATGCTCTCGGGCTGGGCGTAGATGCAGGTCTCGCGGGTGGTGAAGTCACAGAAGACCTTGATGGCGTCGTTGCTGCATCCCTGGTTGGGGTCGATCCAGTAGAAGCCTGAAGAGCAGCGAGAGCACAGAGTTTAATTCGCCACATAACATTATTTCAGTCGCGGTTGTCTGAGGGTTTAACAAGATGAAATCTGGGCAGCATGGGCTCCCAAAGAAATCTAACCCTTAGTAAACATTTAAGTGTGTTGACCCCACTGTGCACTTACCGGTGCTCCACTCAGGGTGGCTGAGCTTGATGTCACGGCAGGTGCGGGCAGGGTTCTTCCTGGATCCCTCAGGGGTGAGCAGGTTATCGATCTGGGTGTTGAGGGACTTGATGGTGGCATCAACTTCGTAGTCCTTGGCTCTCAGGGCGGGCTGATCAGCTCTGTACTCATCATATCCGGAGACATCATATCCACCACCAGATGGACCGGCAGGTCCGGGCAGACCAGGAGATCCAGCAGGACCCTGAGAAAGACAAGAGAGTGAATTTATATGCAGATCGCACCTTAGCTTTAATCGTTTGCAGACAATGCTTGAGTGTATGTTGGAGCTAAATTGTCCAGTTAATAAAAAAATCACAGTTTATAAAATTAGGTTAGGTTGAACCTAAGCTAATCTGCTTAAAAATGAAATGTTTAAGCAGATTAAGGGAATGTTTGCGCGCTTACAGCGGGTCCAACGTATCCAGGGGGTCCACGGGCACCAGGGGAGCCGATAGTTCCATGTCCACCAGCTCTTCCATCCTTACCAACGGGTCCGTGGGGTCCAGCGGGTCCCTGAAGAGATCATCCAAACATTTGTATTTTTGGGGAAATAATACTTAATGTTCACTAAAATTTACAGCATGTCCTGCATTTGGTACTTTTGAATTCATGGGATGAACAAATATAACAAAGAAAATGCAGAAATTGAACACTGGTCTATTAAGTTTACAAATGGTACTAGATACACGAGATCTGAATGTGGTTAGCATATTACAGTGGTTATATAGCTTGTTTAAGAGTTGGATTGGGGATATGGTAGAGCGAAAAAACTGCTGGTGTAGGTGTGAATAATTAGGAATACACTCACTCTGTGTCCAGAAGTTCCAGCAGCTCCAGAAGCTCCAGTGTCACCAGAGGGTCCCTGAGTAGAGACAAAGCATCATCAGGTGGTTTAATTATTGACGTTAACACATTTTGTGAGCATCATGATGGTGTGCAATCACTCACAGATGGTCCAGGCATTCCCTGGAGACCAGGATGTCCACGCAGTCCCTTCATGCCTCTCTCTCCCTTATCTCCACCGACTCCCTTCTCACCACGGGTTCCAGCAGGTCCCTATAAAACACACACAGAAATACAAATGTAAATGCAGGCACCAAAACCATCAGCTCATTAAAAAATAACCCATTTCTCACACACACATATTAGGTGCTATAGATGTGGATGGACATTTTAACATTGGTTTCATTTTACGTGTAATTTAACGACTCTCCATTTATACTGTACTTACAGCAGAACCTCTGGCTCCAGCGGGGCCAGCGGGTCCATTGGCACCTCCTGGGCCCTAGGGACAAGAAAAGACAAGAATAAAAAGATGAGTGAAGTAAGAAAAATTATTATAGATAAGTAATGTGTACCCTGATCATGTTGTGATTTCTAGAAGGCAACTTCAGTGGAGGAAATGGTTTGTCTTGCAGTCACTTAGTTTTGCTGCTGCTGTTGTTACTTACAGACTCTCCACGGTTTCCAGGCCTGCCAGCAGCTCCAGAGGGTCCAGCAGGTCCGGGGGAACCAGCAAGTCCCATGGAACCAGGAGATCCAGGCTCTCCACGGTCTCCCTAAGCATGGTGGGGAACAACATATGTTAGTCAGATTATACTATAAGTGTGTGTGTATTCTATATGCAAACATGCTTAATGATGTTTGAAAAGGCATTACCTTGAATCCAGCAACACCAGGACGGCCAGGAGGTCCATCATTACCAGGGTTACCCTATGAACAGTAAGGAGTATTATAGTTTACGTTATGGTTTCTGTTTAGTCCATGGAATGGATGGCAAAACAGGTCAGTATTTATGTCTTTGTTAAATTACCTCACGTCCAGCCTCTCCCTGAGGTCCGGTCATACCAGGCAGACCAATGTTTCCAGAGGGACCACGGGATCCAGGAGGACCAGCAGGTCCAACTCTACCATGCTCTCCCTGTGATAGGATTCAGATAAGAGGGTCATATATAAACAAAGGCTTCACAATGTATCTGATACAGTATGTGTGCATTCAAATCAATGTTTGGGAGGTAAAACAACATACCGGAGCACCAGCACCACCAGGTGTACCACGATCTCCTCTAGCACCAGACAGACCAAGGAATCCTTGAATACCAAGAGGACCACCAGTTCCAGCTGTACCAGGGGCACCCTAAACACAAACAGGATACATATAAATGAACTGAAGATGGAGATCTATAGGTATATAGGTATAAAATAAATACATAGGCTCTTGTGCTTCATAGTCTCGTAATAAAGAAAAGGATTGATCCATAACTTACAGGGGGACCAGACTCTCCAGAAGGTCCCTTCTCTCCAATTTGACCAGGTGGTCCAACATGACCCTGCTCTCCAGAAGGACCAGCGGAACCAACATCACCACGGAGACCACGAGGGCCATCCTTACCAGGGGAACCAGCGGGGCCAGGAGGTCCGACAATACCCTGAAGAGGAAGAGAGTGTGTTGAAGTCAAAATGTGTGAGTGAGTGTGAGTTGCAAAGCCGTGTGATAGTACAATGTGTAATGATGGCTGTGGCTCTGATTCATTACATGGTAAGAAGCCAGTGATAGCATTTGTGATTGTGTTTGTTTAATGATAATATTAATAAATATAAAATCAATACTCACAGCGGGACCAGCAGCACCAACTCTGCCATTAGCACCAGGGAAACCAGTCAGACCCTGACATGAGAAGCAGACACAAACGAAGGTTACATAACTGTCACTGTGTGTGTGTGTGTGTGTGTGTGTGTGTGTGTGTGTGTGTGACACCAGAGATAATGTAAGGATATGTTATGGCCATAACTTTTTTATAAATAAATATAAAATGAAACAAATAAGAAAATATGTCCCATTTCAGTACTATAAAAGAGCTAAGGTGGCCTGTGTGTGTGTTTATGTTTGGCTCAACCATTTATGGATAGAATTATAATTTTGTTATCGTTGCATACTCACAGGAAGTCCGTTGTCTCCACGACCACCTGAGGGTCCACCGGGGCCATTGGGACCCTAGTAACACAAAAGAAGAAATCAGGAAAAAGAAATTCACTTCAGAGGGACTCAAATCTTATCATCACTTATCATTTTAAATCCTAAATATAAAAATAACAATACAAGTCTGGTAAATCAGATCTATTCCATCCAGGTGCAAGTCTCCTGTATATAGTGTATGGCCAGTGTGAATGGCACTCACAGCAGGTCCGGACTGTCCAGCGGGTCCAGATGGGCCAGAGGGTCCAACTTCTCCCTTGATTCCAGCAGGTCCGCGCTCTCCTCTTGCTCCAGGCTGACCATCGGAACCCTGGGGGGAGGGGTAGGAACAGGGCTGGTTCAATATCTGGTCAATCGTGTGTTTGTATATGTATTTGTGCGTTGATATCCTGCTGCTCAAACAGGACTCCCACATGCTTCATTGTAGTGTAAGGTGACTGGCTGCAAGCTTACAGGGGGTCCGGCGAATCCGGGAGATCCAGCAGGGCCAACCTCTCCACGCTCACCCTGCGGAGAACAGGCAGTCGATCAGAAACACCGGTTATATCGTACGATAAAAGTTGTGAATGTCTGTAGCTGTAGCTAATATTTGTGATAATCAATGAAGTGCTACTTACAGAGGCTCCACGAGCACCAGCGGGACCAGGAGGTCCGAAGGCACCACTCTCACCCTGCAGGAGATAAGACCCAATGTGCCATTAGTTCAGCATTGTTCCATTAAACCTCTCCATTGATGAATCTAATAATCTGTCCAAACATTATACATGTAAAATATTCATGGGTGAATATCAGAATTATTACAACTGCCTTGCCAAATTAAGCTGTAGGTGAGCTACTGGTGTAATATTATAAAATATCCATCAGATGGCAGTGTTTAGGTTCTACCTTCAGACACAAATTTGGGGGTAACTGCTATTATTACAACTGGGGGAGTAGTGGGTCTGAAACTAAGGTGAGGGTTTAGTCAACCCTTAAATGTCTACAACTTGTCTACAACTTGTGTTAACGTCATCCTTTTGTAGGTCACTGGTGCGGGAGTCAGAACAACGCTGGTTGCAGCCATTTTTAAGTAACACAAAAGTCACATGATATTTATTTGCAATTAGAGGGTGAATCCTCATCATATACATTTTTGTGTAATGTGTTGGCTATATTTTTGTGGTAAATAATAACCACGCGTCACCTACTTACCTTGTCACCGTTGGCTCCAGTGGGTCCTGGGGGTCCAGCAGGTCCGGGCATTCCCTAGAAGGAGAGGAGAGGGCACTGAGACCAGGGTTCTGGTTGCTACTCTCAAAACATTGGAATGCATAGCTATACAGTTTTATATCATTTCACAGAGTTTAGATTTTTAACTTACACGGGCACCATCTCTGCCAGCATTACCCTCAGGGCCTCTGTGTCCACCCTCTCCCTATATAGGAAGAGGAAGAGAATAGAGGGTGGAGGACGGAGAATGATGGAGAATTAACATAATCTCATTAACAAATTACTTCTTTTGAGGGTTAAACTACTTCTGAATTGGTGCATTTCTGGAACCTACCTTGTCTCCCTTGGTTCCAGGTCCACCAGCAATTCCACGCTCACCAGGCATGCCACCAGGTCCCTGGTGTCCAGGTCCACCTGCAGCTCCAGCAACACCGGGCTCTCCCTGGAAACAGGCAAGAAAAGCTATGGTTCATTTCTATGTAAAACACTGACACTTCTATGAGCATCGAAGCACCGACGTATTCTTTATGTACAGCATTTGTTCTGCTGGATCTGATGTCAGTAAACTTTTGCTACCATTTCTGTACTCAACACTTGCATCTTACAGTGTCCACAGCTGGACCCAGCTATATCACACGGTCTTACCTTGCCACCATCGGGTCCAGGGGCTCCAGCAGGTCCACGGGCTCCAATTCCTCCCTGAGCTCCAGAAGCTCCGGCAGCACCGGGGTTACCACGCTCTCCCTGGAGGAACACACAGATGCAGTCAATATAAAGCCTTCAGCTATTATAAGATGATATATACTTTATTACATAGGACTATTGGAAAATATTGCGTCTTGATTCAGTTGGTGCAAATAGACCCAGCTACTCAGTTTGGAGACAGATGACTGGGTGAAATCAAAAGAAGACCTCACCTTGGCACCAGCAGGTCCACTAAGTCCCTGGTCTCCTGGGATACCCTGCAGAGACATCAGTGGTTGTTTAGAGAAGTACTCATAACTCTTCAGTATTTGCAGGTTGACTGCTCATCATGGTTGAACCCGTTGTGTGTTGATGTGTGTTACTTACTCTGTCTCCGGGCTTGCCACCCTCTCCGCCGGCTCCAGCGGGGCCAGGCAGTCCCTGAAAATATCAAGCAACAACTTTAGCACCAAAAATAAGAAGTGAGGAGGGCAGATTTTCACTGGCAAAAGGGGCAGTAGAACAATGTGCTGTGTCTGCTCCGCTCTAAATTTCTGATTTGAATCAAGACAGATGAAGGATCCAAACCTGGAAGCCAGGGGAGCCAGACGGTCCCTGCTCTCCCTTCTCACCAGAGCCGCCCTATAGGGAAACAGAGAAATTACCAATGTTACAAATGGTACACTGGTGGTTATAGCAGTAAAAAACACATCATATCTGTTAAATTGAATTGTACAAATATAGGAAAACTACCACTAATTGCTGTGTAAAGAATACTTACAGCAGGTCCCATTGGGCCAGTTGCTCCGTTGTTGCCATCAGCTCCAGGGGTTCCCTGAGAAACAAAGATGGGGACATGATTGTTATAAGGAGGAGTAATTGCATATATAAATATATGTATATACATTTTCTATCTGATATATGATGTGTGTTTTTGTCACTTACTCTCAGTCCAGTGGGGCCAGTGGCTCCTTTGTCACCAGGCTTGCCACCCTCACCCTGAGAAGGTTAAGGACAGGTTGTGATAAAGACATTCGAAAGGATGAAATAAAAGATGCTCGGCTTTTGTTGGTCTTGGCTTTATTTATACATACAGAAGCTCCTTTGGGTCCGGGGAAGCCAATGTTTCCGGGCTGGCCTCTAGGTCCAGTTGGGCCGGGAGGTCCGGAGCGGCCATCTTGTCCAGCGGGACCCTGGAGGAGGAAACAGGAAGCGCCACAGGAAGTAATGTTAACTGATGTTTTCTGAGTTTTTTTGGCAAATATGCTATTAAAAAACATAACAGGATTAGAGCAAAGGAAATGTGTGTTTTTATGCATAAGATTCAGGTTTTCTTACAGCAAGTCCCTCCTTTCCTGGGGGTCCGGAGCTTCCAGAGCTTCCTGGGAAACCCTGTGGAAGACAAACATTTATAAATCGATAAGATGTATGTATTGTAATTAATATGTAATGTCAGAGCAGATGCCTCAAGGTAACAACCTTATATATTAGGTTTAATTGCCCTAACGACGTTGTTAATAGCACTTAAATTTTTTATTATATACTCGTACCCCTTATCTAGCTCCCTTGTATCTTGTATCTTCTGTGTAGTTTTTTTTTTTTGCACAAGCTGAGTAAATTTCCACCAGTGGGATCAGTAGTTTGGTTGAATATGAATTTGAAGGCAAATCACAACCGCACCACTTTTCCAAGCTGTGCTATCGCCGGTCCCTGTTCAAAATGAATGAATTTAGCTAGAGACTCACTCTGGCACCAGCAGCGCCGGGCTCACCAGCACGACCAGCATCTCCAGGGGGTCCACGGGGTCCAGCAGAGCCAGTGGAACCACGGGCCCCAGGCATACCCTACGATAAAGAGACAAAGGGGTGGAAGAGAGTTACACCACATGACTGAATGCATACAGTTTTGAGTTATTTAATTTCATGTCGTGGTGATGTGATTTTTTTTACTTACAACGGGGCCAGTTCTTCCCTCACTACCAGGCATACCACGGCTACCAGCAGCACCCTATCGGAGACACACAGCCATTAACAGGAGGTCCTATTATGATGGCTCTGGATCTGTATGGATACAACACCACCCTTCAGAAAAGGTGGCGCTGGTACTCACTCTAGCTCCACGGCCGCCAACGGGGCCGGTGGCACCGAGCTCACCAGTGGGTCCTCTCTTGCCCTCCTCACCATTAGGTCCGGGGGCTCCCTGAGGTCCAGAGTTACCCTGAAGGAGGCAACAGAGAAGATGAAGGTGTGGTGCACACAGACATTTTCATATTCAGTTTTGTGAAATTTAAAATTCACAAACATGGGACAGGAAACTTACAGGCTCGCCTTTGGGGCCACCATCTCCCTTCACACCCTGAGAACCAGGATCTCCCTAAAACAGATACAAACAGATGGCATAAATAAAAAAGAACTCACCAGCGAACCATGTGGAACAATGTGTGCACATGTAGACTCACAGCCAGGCCTCTTGGTCCAGCAGAACCCTGAGGGCCCTGGGGTCCAGGTCCTCCTCTTGGTCCAGGGAAGCCAGGAGTTCCAGAAACACCAGGGGTGCCCTAATCGACAGCCACAGAGAAAGAGACGTGAGCATCACTTTGCAGCTTAATTTAAACATCACATTTATTTGATCTGAAATATATATCACCTACATTATGACATACTTTTAATAACAGAGATATAAAATGAAGTTTAATTGAAAAGTATATAGCTATCATATAGCTTTAACACCTCATTATTTATGTGTTGTGTGTGCATCATGTAGAGGCCTGATTGTTATACTATCTGTGTGACCCTCAATGACCTTATGAACTATGCACTTCAATTCAAAATTGAATACTTACAGCAGCTCCCTTGGCTCCATTCAGGCCATTAGCACCAGGGTTACCCTAAGGTGAGAGAACATAAAGTTAGGGAATCTTATTTTATCAAAACAAAGACAACAAGCTAACTGGTTCCAGACCAGGTTAGCAGTGACGGCGAAGTGCCTAGGAAGTAAAAATCGTTTGATTACTTACAGCAGGTCCAACGGGTCCACCAGCACCATTGGGACCGGGCTCTCCTCTAGATCCCTGAGCTCCAGATGGGCCATTAGCTCCAGCAGCTCCAATCTCTCCCTATCAAAGTTGAGGCACATTCATAGTCATACACTGCGTGACTAATATCTGATGGATAATGATGACTGTGTTGTTGTAAAAGCCACAGTTTTGTGTGTATGTAGTTGTGTGGGTCTTATTTCTTAAATATGACTGTTTACAATGTATGGGCTTTGTTTTCTGTTTCATATGTGATCGATTCCCGTGGGGATATTGTGATGGAAGATGTGATAGTGACAGTGCATCAAATATTTTAACAGTTACAGACAATGTGTGTCTGAAACATGGTTGATAAGATTAGTCTCTTTTTGTGACCCTAAATATGATCGTCAGTATTGTGAAAGGACAGGAAGTAACACCCACCTTGGGGCCTGGGCCACCGGGGAAACCTGGGGGACCAGCAGCACCAAGGGGACCCTGAGTAGAGCAGACACATATGTTATACATGTTTTATACAGGTTAAAGTTCACGTTAAGGTCAAAGAATAAATGTTGTTTGCCTCACATGGGTGCAATTATCAAGATTAAGAGGCATAACTAGCCCCTCATCTAGTCCTGGTTTGTATCACATATTACATGTTATACCTTATACTTAAAGAGAGCAATCATGTTTTAAGAGTTTCTTTTGTTTAATATTCATAAGGAACATTCATTTTACTATCACAGGGGGGATTAATGTGGCGGTACTCACAGAAGGTCCGGAAGGTCCAACATTGCCATCAGCACCACGAGCACCAGCGGCGCCAGCAGGGCCAGCACGACCTCTCTCACCAGCCATACCACGAGATCCCTGTGGGGAGGATACACCAAAACATACAAGCGATGAGAAAAATGTCTTTACTACAGTAATATTACATAAAACTATACATTTCGGGAAAAGCTATTAATTTGTGCAGGTAAATAAACTTAATTTCAATTAGTGGATATTGGTTTGAAGTAAGTGTGGCTTTGCTCATAAATGGTGAATCATAAATTAGAACTTACAGCCAGTCCAGGGCTTCCAGAAGCTCCGTGTGCACCAGACTCACCCTATGGGAGAAACAGGAGAAGGGGGGTTAGGGTCTCTGGTGAGGTCTCTGGAAGTGTGTCAGGGTTATGGGTAAATAGGTTGAATAGAGAAGTTAATTATTAACACTGAAATATGGCTTGAATGTTGTGTTATTATTCCGGTTTGAAATTGTAATACTTCTAAATGCATTTATTTGTGTACATACTACAGCATATTACTTTGCAACATTAATACAGGCCTTCTCACCTTGGCACCAGAGGTACCAGGCTCTCCCTTGCGTCCGTCCAGACCAGTGTAACCCTGAAATGCAGAAAGACAGAGATGTTCGAAGATGCTTACCGAGGTTCGGTGTAGCAGCAATCAGATAAAGGACAGCAGAGTAAAAATGGGGGATGATTGTTCGATCTCTCAAATAATAATTCACACGAGAGAGGAGATACCCAAAGCCTCCTATGAGAATTCACCAAAGATTGTCAATCCTCAATTATTTTAAAGACGATTCACATCTGGAAGACACCAGGAAATGACTCCTCAGATGTCAGCTTAACCCAGAGTCGTTCTCTTTTGTACATGAGGAGTTCTCGTGCAACAATCTTCACTGGCAGCCATAATCTCTCCCAGTGGTACACATGAGGCTGCGCAACAATTCAGTCCAATTTTGACGCAGCACCGGTGCATAATTTCCTCCTTGGCGGAATTCTATTAGCCAATGGGTGAGCAGGAGCCAGCAGGTAAAGTTCAGGTCGAGCACAGGAGAAGAGCAGCACTCACTCTGTGTCCCTTCATTCCTGGAAGTCCAGGGGTTCCGGGGAATCCACGAGCACCCTGCAATTCAAAGCAAAGATAATATCACTCAGACATATTCCAAATTTACACTGCTGTCTGTTTGTGTCTGTTTGTGCTCTCAGTGTCTGAGTCCATGTTTTGGAGAGAGTCTCCCACCTGAACGCCGGCTGCACCTCTGTCTCCGGGCTTGCCAGGTCTGCCATTGTTACCCTGTCAGTGAAAAAAAAAGGAGAAGATAAAACAACAGGTCAAAATAATCCACCGAAACGAAATCCTCACATATTGACAAAAGCAGCCCTTGTAAAGTGCTTGTGGAAAATGAAATGTGTACGTACGTCCTCTCCACTTTTGCCAGGGGGTCCAGGGGGGCCACGAGGACCAAGAGCACCCTGGGAAAGAAAAACACATAAAAGACGATTAAGATCTCAACCATCAAGATGGAATCGACAGAGTGAGTCTGATAAGGAAAGTGACATCAAATCTGTCCTCAAGAAATGTGAGAATTTTGGATGATGATCTTACACTCTGACCGGGCTCTCCGGGCTCGCCAGCATGTCCTGTGTGTCCCTGAGGACCCTGTTGAATGAGAGGAGGCGCAGCAATAAGTAAACAGCAGAACTAATTTCTTTTGAGGTTATCAGAGTGATCAACCAATCAGATTGTTGTTGTAGGGTGAGTTTGCACTTACAGGGGATCCAGGAGGTCCGGGAGGGCCTTTAGTACCCATCATTCCCTGAAAAGGAGAAATGAGTTCATGATCAGTGAAGCACTGATGAGGCAGGACTGGATATATTCAAATATTCAAAATAGTTGTATTGATAGATGTAACAATACGGCTGAATTGAAATGTGGTACAGGTTTGTGTTGAGTGTGGGAGAAAGTCCCTCACCGTGGGTCCAGGACCGGCATCGGGACCTTTTGCACCGTCGTACTGAGCAGCAAAGTTCTGATGAAAAGCAAAAACAACAACACAGATTAATACGTTGACTAAGACATATGCACATAAACATTAACCTCTATTAATATAGAATATCATGACTATTAGACGAGCAGCACACAATTCAAAATAAATCAGTTCCTCCTACTTGTTTTTAACTAATAGTTATTTCCAATAAACTACAATCATCAAACATTTTAAATGTAACCATCAACACAAGTAATCTTTTTATGTATAATCCATGTGTTGTGAGGTTGTATGGGTTAAGGACACAAGGTCAAAGTTCATGGGGTTACACCATGAGTCAGTCAAGTCAGCAGAGGTTAATAAGAATAATCTGTCATGTATTTTACAGGAAACATGAAGCTATAACTGGCCGAGTGCTGTCACGACCTGCAGTCCTCACTTTAACTAATGTGGGTCAGATTCATACATCACACAGACACATCACAAATACCCGATGTCAAATTACCGCCTTTTGCAGCATTATCAACGTTTTTTGGACCGGAATCTAGGCAGTTTATATATAAGTATAAACAGTGGACTTACGCCTCCGAGTCCAGGGGGCCCAGGGGGACCAGCGGGGCCGGGGAGTCCATTTGTACCATCTCTGCCATCTGGGCCCTTAGGACCCTGTAAAACACAGATGATACCTTGAGTAAACAGTGTTACGGAATGAACAGTCCCTGATGGCTGACATTGCTAATGCAATTTGAATTCTGCAGGAGCTGAAATATATTTAATATTTACACATATCATAGAAATAGAAATTATAGGCATTACATAGATAAAGCTGACCAACTATTGTAAGAAATCACGTCAATATAAATCATGATGAACATAAACTTAATTTCAGAAACAATGTAAAAAAGATCTGCTGTTGATATAAAAAATAAATCTGGTCAATACTACAATGAACATAATCTATCACACTGCTTATAGTATATCTATAATCATCACTAGCATTAATGCTATGGGTTATGTAAACAAAGGGGTGTGGCCTACAGGGGCTTAAGGGTCAAATGACGTCAACAAACAGATGCTTCATAAATAAACTGAATAAAATAATTCAATCCAGTATGTAGAATTGTTTGTTTGAAGAAAGAGCTGCAGAGTTTGAGAGTTTCAGTTGAGCTTACCCTGTCACCTCGAGGCCCTTTGTCTCCTCTGGGACCCTGCAGCAGAGAAAGCACTCCGTCAGACCAACACACAGAGCAGATGGCTCAGCTTATTGCTTTAACACCACGTCAACTCCAAACTATTCCTCAAAGCAAAGCAAAGCAGGCCAGTGTCTAATGAAGTAAACATCACTGGAAGCGAATCAGAAACCAGAACCTGCATCCAAATGATCTGCTTTATCGTCAAAATGTGTCTGTAAACAAACGTGATCTCACGGAGAGAGGCCCAGCAAGTTAAAACACATTTCAGGGATTTGCAGTCGGGAAGATTTTTTTCCACTCTTCCATAAACAGAATAAAACATAAATACATGTAAAATGTATCTATGTTTTATGTCTTTTGCGGGTTTCTCTGGTCATTTAAAATGTTCAGCATTAGCTTATCTTTTGCATACAAATTAACGAGTGGCCATTGTGACAATTTATAAAACGTGCTCTAGCTAATACAGGAATTAAAATAAAAGTACAGCAGAACAATGTGGATGTGACGTCAATGATCAACTCGTGCACAGAGATGCTTTAATGTCCCAAAACCGACTGAACAGCAGTAAGGGCATGTAAGTCCATGGAACAATACAAGTTCTGATATGATACTAGAGCCACACAGTGTGTACTGCACCTTTAAAAGATTTAAATGATTCTGGAGCTGCAAATAAGAAGCTGGGAGGCTGTTTCATTTTAGGCAATCTCAATTATGAGCAGAGTCGTTTCAACCCACTATCCCCAGGCCTCAGTCCTAAACTTACTAATCATCCAATCATTATAAACCCTTCGTAACTTATTTGAGATCAGCTTTCACTCCTTAAGTCAAATCCAAAGCCAAGAGCAGAGGGAAACTCTAAACTGACCCAAAGTCAGTTGTTAGGAGCCCACCTCCCTTTGCCCCCTCTCTGCTGTCCTCAGAAAGGATCCTTTGTGCCAGGCCCCATGGGTGCCTCAGCACCGCGGTTTTAGCTTTCACTGACACAAACTTTAGCCAATTGGACCCTCACCTATTCATGGACAGGAAGGGGGGGAAAACTAAAAGAAATAGTCTTGGTTGAGGGAAAGGACTGAAATGCTCTGCTGTCGTGGAGATTGCCCCAAATGGTCGAGAGGTCTTTCTTTTCATGGCACATTTACTCTGCGTTCGGAGGGCAACAGGCAAAGCGACAAGGTAAAGCTGTCTTTGAGATGTGTTGTATGTGTGTGTACTAACCATCGCTGTGGCGTTGGGGAGATGAGGAGGAGGAGGAGGAAGGAGAGGATGAAGACGAGGGTTAGGGAGAGAAGAGGGAATAATCCGTTAGAACACGACAAGCATTTTTTTAGCAAAACAGTCACCTGAAAAGAAGCAATGTCATTTATAACCATCTGTACACTTGTTCAATGTGTCCCCACAGTAGAGGGCATTGGTTGTTCCTCATGTTGCAATGTATCATTATGCAGAAATAAGACTGCGGTGTTTCCATGTAGAAAATCCAATGTACAACACGAAAACTGCAGTTCAGAGATAATGCATTATGTAATCGAAAGCTGGGTTTGTGTTTGTTCGTGGGTTTTCCGGGCCTCAATCATCATCTGCTGCACAGAAACTCTGTAAAGATTATCATATCTACACTAATCACCAGTATCTTGAAATGCTAAACGAGTCTTCAACAATCATCCTACCCACAGCCTGTGTGCCGTATAATGCACTTTAGCCCATGTGTACATGTGTACCTGAGGGCCATCTCTGCACAGTGTGTGTGAATCACATTGAACTGTCTAACTCTGCAAACTGAGGCTCAGCGTTCAATAGCATTCCAAATATTAAGGCCCCGGCTGCCAACAGGCCTGAACAGGTAGTGAATACCCTTGGGACAGGAATAGTTGGCGAACGTCTGCAAACGAGATAAGGACGACTGCCTTTGTGATGGCCGCCATTTAACATCTGTTACTGATGCTGTGTCACCTCCGGTAAAATGAAATTAAAGCTACAGAGAAAGGTGAAAGGGTTTTGACCAATCAGAAGGAGTTATTGTTATTCAGACTTGAAGAATTGTTTTAATTTCGATCCTCTGAAGACTGAAGGCGATGCTCATAGTTGTATATCCTGTCTACACTTTGTTGCAGGTGGAGATCTTTGCCCCCTGACTCTGGATCAGCTGCTGATGGCTCAGTTTGGCACAGCCAGGACCTCCCCATGACCTCTTACATGCAGTGTCCCCTTGGGACCACAGGGGGGCGCAGTAAGACTTTCAAAGTGATGTAAGGCTATTTATTTTCCCTATTGAGAAAAGCTATGACTTCAATGCACAAACTTATAAACTTATCTTGAAATGTTTCTGTGATTTAGATTTTTGCGTAAGCATACAATCATTAACTGTAAAAAAAAAGTTAAGATACTATTTAATTTAAAATTATAAAACCATAAACATTTTTGAATTATTTTCTAATCTATAATCCTTTTATTTAAACTTTGATAAAACAGATTTGTCTTTTCAAGGAGTGGAAACAAATTTAGTGATGCCAAGTAGATGTTTGCACCTATGGCCGCAAGGGGGAGACACTGCAGTTTCCTATGATAAGCCTCATTCCCTGGACGTCTGGATGGAACAATGTGTACAACGCCCCACAAAGTTTTTCATCCTGTGTCTAAAAGAAAATCCACATTTAGCCTATTTTCAAGACTCCACATGCACTAAACAGCTTTGAAAAGACTCTAGGTCAACTACTCTCTCAAAGCAGCGCAACTTCTCCCTTCAGAAAACTAATCAAATGACAATAATTGTATCCTTGGAACAGAAAAAGGAAAGAAAGGTGAAGGATCCTTCTCTCAATCCGTAGAGTTAAATGCAGCAGTGCTCTGAGCGGCTCTCCACGTTGACCTTGGTGTAAGTCCCAAAACAAAAGCCAAGCGCAAGATCCTCAAGCAGTGGGGACCCGAAGAAAAATTATCCATCACAGAAAAAAAAGAGCAGATATTCAAACTTACATTGACATGATGCTAGGTATGAAGTTACTGCAAGCAGCAACAGAATCCGGGTATCCACAAAGCTGAGCATGTCTAAAAGGACATGCAGACTCCTTGTGCTGCTGTGCCCTTGTTTTTAAACCACCTTCAAGCAGTCATACAGTTGTGATGACACGAGTAACTCCAAGCTTAGCAGAAACCTGCTGCCGTGATGCTAGAATAATAATGTTCTATCAGGCCTATATATACGGCAGGAGGGTCCCTGGTCTGCGTGTCAAAAGTCAGCCCACCGGCCAATGGGAGTGGAGAAACCCAATCTGACTCCCATCCCTCCGCAGCGCGCAGACAGTCATGTGGTCCCGCATCTTCCAGCCTCCTCTCCACCAGAGAACGTTTGGCAAAGGCTTGGCGATGATGACGAGTGCAACGTTTTAATTAGATCCATTCTTTTTGAGGACGTGGACAGCGTCGAGGTTTAAAAGAGAAGAAGGTCTACGTTTTTCCTCTTTTTTTACGGGCTGCAGCGAGTCCGGATCGTCAGTGCTGAGATTCAGGCGCCCGGTGCTCACTTTGGGTTCGTGCGTAAAAAGGTGCCCGTCTCGGGGCGAGTCGACGGGCATCGGTTGGTACCAGGAGGGACGGGGTCATTAATGCTCCGTTGGATTTTGTAGCATTGGTGAAGATTTTAAGAGACTATTTAGGATTATCTAGTGAGCCTGTGTTGCTCTATCGGTGTTTTATTGGAATGGACCTAAAGTCTGTGGTTTTACGCACGGATTTATTTGGAAAGAATATGATACTTCAACCTTATTTCGAGGCATTTTAGTGACAAATGTGCTGTTTTGTGTACTATGTGGTGATAATATCACTCTTGCTGCCAAGAAGATTTAGTTTCATATTTAATTTTTAAGTGCAAACCATACCCACCAAGCATTTCCTGAACAATTTCCAACCGTTTCACACATATGTCAAAATAAACGTCTCGGTCCCTACAACTGATCCTTCTCTAACAGTTCAAAGCATTTTTTTGTATCCATTAAGAGTTTATTGATATGGATTTATATTGAAGAAACCAAAAAGCACTTGTGTCTTTGCTCTGCATAAGTCTGTCAGTGGAATGCAGTGGTTCACATTCAACACACACACACATACACACACTGTTGGAGCCTGACAAAAGACAGGTGTGAAGGAGGGATCTAGTCTGAGCCCCTCTCCCTCTCTCCCTCTCTGAGCAGCTCGTACCTGCCCACATGACCAGACATGTCATCTCCTCCATACTACCGCTCCAACAACATGCAGCGTGGCCCTCAATCTACCTCCTGCTGCACACCCAGAGCCCATTCCAGCGAGAAAAGTACAGAGCATAAACATAATCCCTTAAGTATATTAATTTTGCAGTGATGCAGTCCGTGTTCGAAGACCTGAATGTTGAGTTAACCGAGAACGTCCATCGATAAAAGAATAACCGAAGGCATTTGAGTCCCAAGTCTATGTCGTTGTGGCAAAGGAGGGGAGGCCTTGTGTTTGTGTGAGAGCAAATCACGTAATGCTCAAACACTTGTGTTGCAGATTATCCCTCAAATCCCTTTCTGTGCCCGGTAAAGAAGAATTCCTTCACATTTTGTCTTCAGTACGACTAAAATCATCAAGATGTAACTGATACTCAGACAACAAGAGGATGAACTTACTTAATGAACACTGATTATGTATAGGATTGTCTTTGAAAAGCGAAATGATAGAAAATAACCCTTGACTCAATAGTGAGCTTAATGGGTTATTTTCAAGGCTTTTTTAAAGTAGTTACTACAGATGCTGCAGATCCTGATGAAAAAGACTGTGTCTCAATTAACCTACTTTGTTAAGAAACTCTTTTTGCAGCACTCTGTCATAAAACCCTGTTTATTGGCTCTAATTAAGCCTCCCAGAAGGAGACTTATACAGGGGGTTACTTCTCTGTTCTCTCACAGTTTAATGGTCTTATCTTTAATAACTGCTCAGCTACTCTTCTCTTACAGTTCTCTTACATACAGGCCTGTATGTAACCCCCATGCCAGAAAAGTCCTTGTTGGACAATCTCGGCAGCTTCACCTCATCTCTTCCCTGAGTCAAACTAAGGAGATAGAAAGGGGGAAAAAAGAGGAGGAGGAGGAGGAGGAGGGGCGCGTGAGTTGAAATGTGTTTTAAAGATGGCAGGGCTCCCACTCACTGCAGAGTTACATTCTCATGTTTGCTGAGGAGCCGCAGCTCTTGAAGTAGCTGCGGAGACCAGACAGGCGGCGTAGGAAATCAAAGATGGCTGCGAAGCTCCACATCATCAGACTTTTTTCCCTCTCGACTTCACCACGTTCCACATGAGACAGTCAGTTAGGTGATATCCAAGGGAAGAGTTGCACTTTGTACGAATTCAGAAACAGGATTATTGTTGCTTTCTTTTGTATTTCAACTGTTGTTAGAGCTCAAGAAGAATGAAACACTTTTATTTAACTGTAAAAGTAAAGGTTCACGAACAGGAGCAGCAGCAGAACTTAAGGTTTAAATACTCTGCAGCACCCACAGGATTATTGATATAATAAAAAATACTTTCTGTGCAAATAAATGCAATCTGGCATTTTCAGTTGACACCAGACCTCCTCTCCTCAAGGATGTAAGGGTGTCTTGTGGGTTAAAAATGTTCCCACTGGGAACAGACTCAGATCTGCATCTTGACTGAGGTCAGCAGAGGTTATTGCTGCTGCTGCTCCAGATTTTTGCTGCTGCATTCAAGTACTAACTCCACACCATCCAGACACTTTGCAAAGAACTCTTTTTGCAGAAGTAGAGTGAACTGAATCCAAGTTAAGGTCAAAGTCTATTGTGTGACCTGAGAAATCTTGACCTTTAAATTTGTTTTTTCTGTAAATGCAAGAAAAAGCTTTAATGGCAAACTGCAAAGGAAACAACAATAATCTGAAACTTAATCAGATTAGATTTCTATTAATTCCTTGACCTGAAGATTTTTAAATCCTTCAGCCATTTTAAATCTTTCTCCTCTCCTGTCTCCCATAGCGTTGCCAGCTGGGCCTGCAGACAGATTCCTCCAGATGTGCTGCGCTCTGATTGGTCACTGGCCTCAGTCACCCAGGCTCATATTTCAATTCTGATGCAGAGGAATAGCGCTGAGAATTATGGGTGGAGTGGATCCTCTCATGTCAGAGGTGGCCGTCCACCCGTCGGCCAGCTGGTAAGAGATCAGCATGCGACTGAAGAGTAGAGGAGGAGAAGAGATTTGATCAGATGCTGTGTGCGGAGATGGAAACTTATAAAATAGTCTAGATATGAAAATACCAGAGTTTATCTGATGTTATCAAGTCATATTATGGAGACAAATCACAAAGAAGATCAGATGGTAACACCCTTTCATTGTAAGGCCCATTAATATGTCACAGCAAGAAGGTTGCTGGTTCGCATCCGAGCTTGACCGCGGGTCTGTCCTCCCTGTGTCTGGGAGGGTTTTCTCCAGATACTCCAGTTCCCTTCCATAGTCCAAAGACATGCAGATTAGAGTGAGGTCAACTGGTCGCCCTATGTCAGCTCTAGCTCCCCCTGTGACCCTGAAGAGATAGATGGTATTGATCATGGATGAGAGGTAGAGCGGTCATACTCAAAACCAGAAGGGTTGGCAACTCGAATCCCAGCCTGTGCCGAAGTGTCCTCGGGCAAGATGCTGCTCATAGATGTTGAATGCACTGATCGGAAGACGCTTTGGGATGTAATGTACGGATTTCACGACGATGAAATGTCTCCCGACTGTTCGAGTGCATTTATCGGTGGGACGCTGCTACTGAGGCTCCATCCATTTTAGCCTCATTTTTTGACAGTGGGAGATGCACTGTCCATCTCCATGTTGTTCATTATGTTACTTTACTTACAGGCATTACCTTTATCACATGTGTGTATGCACTGTACTGCAATTTCGAGCATTATACTACTGTGTCCGTTACATATATGTAATTAAATATTGCTCAGGCAGAGACCATCATACATTGACTCTGGAATTCTTTACATGTTTCGTTCCAAAGTATTTTGTTGGGGGCGGGGGGACGACCTGATTCTGGACAATGATATATCTTCTGGATTTCAAAACCTCAACAGTAAAATACAGTAGCTATCATTTATATATATATATATATGTGGAGTTGCCCTCACACTAAGACACTGGCAGCCGTCTGTAGAGGAAGTTTAGTGATGGAGAAAGAGAAAGGAAGAGTTAGTGATTACAGAGGAGGAGTAGACACACACACACACACACACACACACACACACACACACACACACCTATACTCCTTCCAATGGCTAAAGCACAGTGAGAGAAGAAAGAGAGGAGTTAAGATCAAAAACAAAATGTTTGAAGGTTGAAAGAAGCTGAGGGTGATGGGTGAAAAAGTTCAGACACTCTCCCCTCCGAGACACTCACACACACACGGAGAGAGAGAGAGAGGGAGGCACTAATTAAACAGGGCACTGCACACACACACACACACACACACACACACTCACACACACACACACACACACACTCACACACACTCACACACGTAGACATGCCGGGGCGGTTGAGGTTTTTCAAATTACAGCCTATATTCCAGGCAGTTTTTTTCTTTCTCTGCGCTGAACGTTTGCATTGAACTTTCCACACTTTGAAAACTGTCAGAAAAACTAGAAACTGTGGAGCTCAGGTTGTCAAAGATAAAATGCTTTTTATGAAATAATGACATTTTTGAGCCATTTAGTGTCAGGCTGCAAATGAAAGAATAGCAGCTATAGCAGCTTTCTAACATCTTGGCATTGTGTTACCAACTACTGATTTCTATCGGCCTGTTGGTTGAAGCCGGTTACTTGGCCTGAAGCAGAGCAGCTTGCTTCCAGCCAGCTTGTTACCAATACCTTCAAGCTATAATTCACAAGGTATCAACTTCTTTATAATGCAGTTTCACCGTTGTACTGAACCAAGGTGGCTGCTTCCCGGTTTCTATTCATTGTAACCAGGTCCTGGTGATGCAGCTGGTGATACAGCCAGTATCCTTCATAGACCTTTCTAGTCCTTTGCAGTGAACTGGGTCAACCTAGGAGAAAGCTGGACCAAAGACATGATCTGGTCTATGGAGGATTTCCTATTTGTATCAGTTTGCCCACTCTTACCTCTGCATTGTTAGCTACTGTTAGCTACTGCACTTACTGCGGTGAGGCTGCCTGCGTAGCCAGCCCATTAGCTTCATCCCTGGCGTGCAGTGCATCTTGGGATAGGTTGGCCCAAGAAGAATCCAACCGTTAGAGCCTTTGCTGCTTGAGAAGTGAAGGACTCGATTGTTGGACGTGTTTGATGGATTCTTCCCAGGTCAGGGGCAGCATGCAGCTCCGAAGGCGACACAGCACTAATTATGTCGCTGTGGCTCAATCAGTCTTCAAAGGAGCTTCCGCACGATGTGGCCCCTGAATTACTTACCAGCTTAAGAGACTCTTAGACGTTCATTAAACTATGGCTGTTGTTGCCGCTAGTGGACAGAGACACATTGAAGGGCCAAGATTTCAGATAATTTGCTTCATACAAAAAAGAATTGCTTTAACAGTTATAAAGTCCCACTCATCATGACATTGGCTGTGTCAGCCCGTGCAAGATAGTAGCAGTGAATTTAGCTTTTCATCTTAGGAAGAAGGTTTTCATCAGTTCTTTTATTAACAGTTACAAAACGCTGATTTAAAGCCAAGAATCCAAAACTCAACTTTGAACAAAGTTTGACAGCATGTGAGTTGACTTGTTGAGCTAGTGAGTTTGAACTCAAACTAGGCAGTAACATTGGAACACTTTATTTTATGGAAGTGATAGCAGTAGTTTAGAGACAGTACCATAATTAACCCCACAGATGTATTTAACACAATTTAATCCTCTAAAGAACTGTTCTTCTCTGCCAGACGTTTGCTGCAGCCATACACAAGAGTTTGAAAGCGATCAAAAAGTCAGTCTGAGTGAAAGAATCCAGCTCCCCTGTTGGCCCGACAGGCCTGAGCGTATATCAGCATGCTGAGGCTACTGGCGTTATTCACCCAGCTGACTGGCTGCGTAGCACCCCGGAAGGAAGAACTAGTAAAAGAGAGGCTGGACTTCTTAAGGAGCACTCATTTACTTTAAGTGCTTCAAATTATACAAGACCCGGGCCAGGATTGAGATGTGTGTGTATGGAACGCCCTTTTTCCCCCTCATTCCAGTCCTTGTTTTGCTTTTCCTGTTTTCCCTCCTATCCCAAGTCTCTCGTATCATTTCAGCGTCTCGCCCTGCCTGCCTCCATCCCCATGTCCGTCTTTGTGTCTCTCCCTCCTCGTCTAGCTTCCCTCCCTCAGGTTATCACATCTGCAGGCTGTTTCCACTGGAGCAAATTTCTCCAGCGTTTAGTGTTCGGGGGGCGGGCTTATTCAAGAGTTTGTATAATAAGTGGGTGCGGGGAGGTAGTGTGGGATAAGGGCAGGAGAGAGTATGAATACTGTAAATATACAAGTGAGTATGGAAGATGTCGACTCAGAGAGGAAATGGTTCCAAATGATAAATGTAGAAGAAATCCTCAAATTGAGGCAAAGCAAAAAAATAATTTTACTGAACGACTCTCCCCAAAAGTCTTTCTGTCAACGAAAGAGCTGAAGTGATGAGATAGAACGTGAGAATCAGGGAGAAGAAGGAGAAGAAGAAGAAGAGGAAGAAGAAGGCAAGAGGATGAAAATCAAAGTAGGGAACCTCCCTTGGCTGGAACTAACACATGGTTAGATTTGCCTGTGTGTCCACATGACTCAGAGTCTGGTCAGCAAACGCATAATAAACGTGACAGAAATATCCCCACACAATGTCACCAGAGTCCATGGCAGGCAGTTAATTGCTAGATGGAGCTGGGCCGTGGTTTGAAGGAGGCAAAAAAGTCGAACGCATGAGAGCAGAGCAGGAGATCGTCTCTATATGTATCTTTTCTTTTCTTTCTGAAAGGCTGCCTAAATATGCAAAGGAAGTTTGAGTTCAGATCATTGGATGAGTTCAGTCCAGGTTATGGTGGAGATACACCATGGGAGCAAAGTGAAGATAAAAGTTAGTGGTAGTTATTATAAATTCAGTTTGGAAATTCTATCAGGGAGAATGAAATAAAAATATCAAATATTGGATTGCAGACAAACTTTTTTGGCTAAAAATTACACAAAAAATTGTTGTCCCTGCTGAATAAATTAAAAAAGCTATGTAATGTAATCTGAACTTTGACTTTGACTTACAAAATATTACCTGCTGCAGTCTAACAACTTCCCTCCGTGATAGTATTCCTCTTCATTCACCATGACTAAAATTTACTTTGAGAGTAAACATATTTTAAATTGACTTCACTAGTTTATAATAGGCAATGAGTATCACTCATATTAGTTACTCACCTGCCCAAAGATTACACCAATCCACATATTATTACCAAGGAAGCAAAAGAGGATGATATCGTGTTAGTGACAGACTTAGCTTTGACATTTAGACGAAGTCACACAAGCTTTTCCATCATCAGTGCTTTGTTATGATGAGTGGGTCATTCTTTTATTCATCCAAGTAAAAAAATCTGGAACATATTTATATTAATATTCAAATCCATATGTAAAAAATGATAAAGTGAAGACCGATGTTATCCAGTAGGAGCTGATTTGATTACGAAAGGTGCAGTTTTGAGCCTGTCTCATGTTTATTTTGTAAATATGACAAAATGTTCTATACTTTGTGGTCAATTCATATTTTTTATTATAAAGTGTTATTATATATATCCTTTACCATTGTGTCTGTGTTTATATACCGAATACATTTTTGTTGTGAGGAAGCAAACAAACATTTTGAGGAAAGTATTCATACTTAATAAGTTTAGCAGACATCTGTTGTTAAAAGACAAAACACTGAAAAACTGTAGCTCAATCATTCCCTTTTTAAATAAACTTATTCCCTGAGGGTAGGAGTCAATTTATCTGGTTAAATAACCATCATGGCAAATTGGCATCTTGTGCTTTGGTGGAATCTGTATAAGCAAATATTTGATTAATAGTTTACCGAACATTGAGAAAGAGTCTATGAAGGGAAATACGCTAGAGAGCACAGATAGGAAGAACAACACATGACGTGCAGGCTGCTGGGAGCAGCATTAATCCTGTTTGATGAAGAAGGAGTGTGCTGGGAGTTGAGGGGTTAAACTGAACACAGTCATGGTTAGTGGAGGGGCGAGCGCTGAAATCTTTTCCATATTACGGCACACATGAGGAACACATTTAAGTGAGTTCAGCTGTCTGCAGACCCTCTCTCTCTCTCTCTCTCTCTCTCTCTCTCTCTCTCTCTCTCTCTCTCTCTCTCTTGCTCTCTCTCGCTCTCTCTCTCGCTCATTCTCCCTCTCTCCCTCTCTCCCTCTCTCCCTCTCTCCCTCTCTCTCTCTCTCTCCCTCTCTCTCATTGGCTCGTTAGCAAGTTCTGGTTAGCCAGTTCAGCACAGACGTATATCATTACACATCTGGGAAAATGCACTCAGAGGCCCGGATGACACACCAGAGACAAAGGGAGACAAAGCGCTCCATCTGTAACGAAACCTTTTGGGTTGGAGTAGTTTGAAAATGAAAAATATACCGGAGGAGATGAAGAGTTTTTCTAAACCTAAATAAACAAAAAACTTCTAATACTGCAGAATACTCCATAAAACTACTAGTGTTCCTCCATCTGAAGTCTCAAAGCTAGAATTTAACCGATGCTATCCAGCCAATGACCTCTTCCGACTCTCAAAGGGAATAAAAATGCCCAGCAAAAGATGTGAATATGACAAATCCAAGCGTTCATTTTAACACTGATAGAAATGTGAGACGTTGACGTTTTTAGCTCCTCCCATCACTTCCCTGCAGTAACCCCACCTCTTTGAAATCGCTCTGGTTCCTGCAGTTTTATTTTGGTATGATGGATGTGGACTGGCGGAGCTTTCAGGAGGGAGGATCTCTTTTTTTTCCAGTATGGAAAGTGTTGTTTCCCTTCAGTCCCAGGTTCACATACCACGATAATATTACTTCCATGACTTCAGCTGCCTCTGAACTTTTCTCTCTGAGCGGTGGAATAAGGCGGCGAATAATGTTTAAGACAATTCTTCTGCTGTTGCTTCTTCTCTCTCCATCCCTGTCTCTCTCTTCCCCTGGACACTAACCCACAAAGGTGGTAGGGGTCCCTGCAGTGAGAATGATGGGTGGCACACAAGAGTTATAGAGACGAGGTCAAAGTTGAGGAAAGTACTACCCCCTCCACACATTCACAGCCTCCCCATGCCTGACCTCAAACCATCCTTGTCCTGTTAAAAAAAATGGCAGCGGAGCCATTTGAGGGAACTCCAACTTTGAACGTCCTCTTTCCATCTCCCTTCATTCTCTCTGGTCCGAGCTGTGCTGCCCGTGCAAACTTATTTTTCAACCTGCACATGCTCACAGCCAGATTTCAAACGGCTGTGGAACCATTCAGGACTTTGATACTTTATGCATGTAATTGTTGCAAACAGATTGGAAGCTGCAAAACTGAAAGTCTGCTCTTTTCCCCGACCCCTGTGTTACCTTGATGCCTTTGTGTACATTAAAGTTGCAGTTAACCCCTCTGCATTAAGCTTTGCTGTCCCCACATGTGAGTTTTTGCGTTTTTGCCCCCCACCCCCGCCCCCCTCCGGCTTAACGTCTGCTGCAGTCGGTGTGACAACAAGGAAGTGAAACGACTCCCTCAGACCTCCCCCTCACTTGAATGGTTTCACAGATGGGGAGGAAGAAAAAAACGCTCGACAAAAACAGTCAGATCTTGTAAAGCTACACAAGGGTTCTGATGATGGAGAAAGAGTTTTGCTGTTCTTAGCGTTGCTGTTACTAAACCACACAAGACTGATGTTAAACACTTGAAAATGTGGGAAGGGGAAACAGAGACAGAGGTTTGACAGAGGAAAGATGAACCGTAATATAAACCTAAGAAAGACGGGGGTTGGCATGTGTCGAGTACTACTGGCTTTTTTCTCAGGTTTCAGATCTATCTCCTAGTTTTCATTGGTGGACGGAGTTTGCTCTTAAAGATGAACCTATTGACATGATAGCTCAGCTGCTGACTTCTTCCATATAACTTTAGGGTTTTTCTACTTTGTGTTGGCAAATAAGTCAGGGAAGATTGACCCTGAAATAACAAGGCTAAGAGTATACAGCCATGCCAGCAACTTTGTGAGGCTCTATTCAGGAAAAGTGGTGCTTTGAGCTAAATGGAAAACATTGTTATACTAACATATACATTGTTATACTTACATATACATTATTATACATACATATATATTATACTTATATAAAATAACATGAGCATTGTCACCATCATAGCTTGGTGTATTAGCATGCTAACATTAGCTCATTAACACAAAAGATACATGAGGTTGATTGGAATGTCATTGATTCAGAGGTAAAAATGAGGCTACAGAAAAATCCAACAAAGTTAGTATAAAACATTTCATAGCAATCTGTCCAATAGTTCATTTCATTTAAAAATGTTAAATAAAACAGCATAAAGACCATGTTTTATGGTTAATAGCTTGGAAAAGTCTGGTTGCAGTCAAAAAGTCACAGCACATGCTCAGAGAATAAGAATCTGTTATCATGATTTATATTTGATATGTTTCATGCTTTGATCTCATAACTGCTGAAATGAAACAAAAATCATTAACGAATCTTGGTTTACTCTTGCAAATGAATTGGTTAAAATTTTAAAGTGATAATAGTAATAACCTCATTCTCTTTTCTGGCTGTAAATGTAATCATAAACCCAAACAACAACAAATGATATTCAACCTTGTAGAATGGAAGTTAATATGACTGAACTGAAACCAGTCCTCCACAAAGCAGGTTATTTACCAATCTCAGCAGGGATGTGTTTGCTGAGTGAACCACTTCAAGACCTTGTGCTGTGTCTTGCTGTGTTATGGGCTTAAATGAGAGCTTGAACCGTCTGCCACCTGCCACCATTCAAACCTCCACCTGCCACATAAAACACCTGGTGGGTGCTGTCAGGCCTTTTAACCCCCCTGGTCTCATGGTAAAATGATGTGGCCTGGGGACAAAGAAAGAAGCCCAGACACAGCTGAGACCCTGAAGTCTGACTTTGGACTTTTAGCTTCTGCAGGAGAAAGAAAGGATATGTTAAGCACATCTTTTTTACTTCCTGCATATGTCTCGTGTTTGATTTGAGTATGACATCTGCAGTTTCTTCTTCATGATAATAGATGAATCCATCGTTTTAACATGATACATTATACATTTGATAGGCGCTGAATGATTTGTCAGTCATTCTTTACAAAGAATCCCCCAACCGTTTTCTTCAAGAAAATAATACCATGAAACAACAAGTTTCATAGCAACAGATTTATATAATACTGGTGATGCTAACATGGCTGGAGCGGCAAACTCGACACTTGAAATGACTCTGTGTGTGTGAGTGCTTGTTTTACAGGAGTAGGATCGCAATCTACATCCACAACTGAACAGGTTCCATATGTTTCTGTTTATGACGACACACTATAGTTCAACGTTTTTTTTATAACCTTTGTATTACACATTGAACCAAATTATTTTCTCTCACGTCTTTAAATGTACAGTTGCTCGTGTTTTCTGAATAAATCCTGGAAAAGTAAGTCGAGTTCTGAGTTTTTTTCGGTCTCCATTCGATCACCCTGTCTGGGAGCAGAGCTACCTCTTGCAGTTTAGTCTGCTGCTCTGTCATTTTTTCCACCCGCCGGGCCAGTGGGAGGAGAGCTGCAGCGGAGGAAAGCTGGGGCCACGACATCTCCTATCGGCAGCAGGAAAACCAACCCGAGACATTGTTCAGAGCCCAGCGCTGATTTACCAAACTACAACAGAAAACCTGAAACCACTCTTATCTTAAAAGTGAACATGACACTATTTATATGACGCTTTTAAGCAGTGTTTGCTTTCAGGGCGGCTTTCAGGGGAGACGTTTAAAAGTTTAATTGTTTAAAAGGGGTAATCTTAATGCGCAGAAGTAAGTTCTTTGGACATATTTTTTACGGTTCTTATTTAATTCAGGAACCTCAATATACAGAAAAATGAATGACCTGTAGCTCCCTCTAAATATCTGCTAAGCTCCTCTTAGCTCCCCTGTAATTCAAACCATGCTTTTATGTCCATTCTTATATTTCCAAACATGTTTGACTGAGTAACCCACTCCTCAGCACCAACATTAGCAGGTTCTTTGATTAGCTATTACCGATGTAATGGCCCAATGTTGAAAACTGTTTCGAATAGACTCCTGACACATGAAATAATGAATCAATACTTAAGGAATCAACTGGCTAAAGTTTGGTAGCCACGGTTTGGTAGAGATTTTCCCTCTTACATGTTCTAATTACCATCGGCCAAGGAGGTTATGTTTTCAGCCTCTTTGTGTGTTTGGTTGTAAACAAAATTACACAGAAACAATTGAGAGGATTTTCCTCCAAACATGGAGGGAGGATGAGATATGGGGCAGGGAAGAACTCATCAAATATTTGGTGCAAAAGAAGTTTTCACCGTTTTCCCCAGCTCAATTGAATTGAAGGGGACTGTTGGGCCTTGGGGGAGGTAATCGCAGCGAGTGCCACTTTTGCCATTTTTAGTTATAATTTGGGTGATGGCTTCTGATGATGTGGCGGATGGCTGGTACATTTAATTGGTAGTGAGCAGGTTGCACCAGAAGTGCAGTGACAGACCTCCACTTGATCACAGTGGGAGAAGCTACTGCTTCAAGACCCTCATGCATGTCCTGCAAGGAGGAGTTGGGATGGAGGGGATGCTAATGATGAGGAAGTGTTATTCTAAAGTCAGGACCCAGCAAAAAGGAAGAATAGAGAAGCCTGCAGGGAGATAATAAGGAAAATTAAAGGTGCAATTAAGACAATTCATGAAGAACCCTTGTATAAAATTGGCTTCATTGCAGTTTAATTTAATTAATAAAAGCACTCCCAATTACACACATCTTATCAGTGTTGGCAAAGCCTTATGCCTCATGATTTAATGATGAGGAATCTTAATCATCTCAAATAAGGTTTAATTGAACAGAGACCAGTTTTCAATTCACAGACCTAATGAATAAATGAGTTGTTCCTTCAACCCTCTGGTATCCAGAAAGATACTCTTCTATTCTGTAGTGATATGAACACACACATACCAACACACACAATGTCGTACTCATTCCATTTTTCTCCTCGAAAAAAATCCACCTCACTCTAACTTCCACATCATCACTTCTCCTCCTCCTCCTCCTCCTCTCTCTGTCGTTCACTCTCTTCTCTTTTCTTCTCTGCTTGTAGCGCAGCTCTTTTGCATCCATGGTTTTGGATCAGAGTCCAAATGTTAGGGTTTGCTGTCCAGAGAAAACACTGTGCAGAGTCCGGCAGGAGAAAATATATGTGTGTGTGTGTGTTAGTGTGTGTGTGTGTGTGTGTGTGTGTGTGTGTGTGTGTGTGTGTTTGTGTGTGTGTGTGTGTGTGTGTGTGTTAGTGTGTGTTAGTGTGTGTGTGTGTGTGTGAGGGTTAAAATAGGGCAGGGAACAGTCTATGTCCTGGGATACAGAGATAGAGATTGGAAGCACGGCTGTAGTACTGCTCTTGTTCTGTCTAACACTAACAACTTAGTTATGTATATTAAAAAGCCCCAGTAGCTTTACAGTGAGGCCAATAAACCTGAGAGCACACTGCTGGAAGAAAATAAAGTGCTGCTTTAGCTGATTTGCATCCATTTTCCCCAGGCAGCAGTTTACAATGAAATACAAATAATACATGTATGCATTTATATTCAATGTGTAAGTATAGTTAATTCATAATTACAACAAGTAATCAAAATGAGTGATCATCCATTTATTAAAAAAAGAAGTATAATCTTTTGAATGGATGAATGGATGGATGGATGGATGGATGGATGGATGGATGGATGGATGGATAGATTGATAGATTGATAGATTGATAGATGGTTGGATAGATCAGATTGGTCAGAACCCAGGGCTTATGCAGGAGGACTCAGGCCTCTATAATCTCCTTATTACAGCCCATCTGGAGCATTAGTGAGACCTAATTCATTAATGAAAGTGTGGTACAGTAGTTGTGAAAGTGTGGTGAGTTCCTGCTGAGCGACTGTAAGCACAGATAGTTAGATTGGGAGTTAGTGGCACACCAGTTTATTATCGTCCCCATAGCGGCTTGTGGTTTGTGCAGGTAAGTGCTGCTCTTAATGCTGCACAGGGTGACCTGCACTGATACTGTGAACCACCAAATACCACTGTACAATATTAAGCTTTTAATCATCTCCCCTGTCGACTCGTACATGGAGCTGTAGGGAACACACAGGGGGATAAGTAGACGATTTATAATTTCCATATAATTTCGAAACTGTTTATAAATTAAAAGCACCGGGAACTGCAGGACGCCCACAGAGAGAGATCACACATAACGCACTAATGAGAATATAATAGAGACTATACTGAAGTTCGTAGCTCAGCGTGAAAATCTTTATATTTCCTGTGTAGCTCCTGGATGTGTTACTTTGCATAATTTTGGAAAGAAACTGAAATGAAATTCCATTAGTGCATCGAATGAATACGGATCAGCAGCAGGATGGGACAGCTTCATATGTGGCTGTGGTTTGTTCCTGGTGTTGTGTTTGTGTACATGTGTGAATGTCATCAGAGGTGTGTGAAGCTGCTGTTGGTCATGGTCCATCACCAGGGGTCAACAGGCCTCCAACACACCAACACTAGTGCAGTCTTCTAAAAAAAAAATGATGTTAGTGTGTGCAGAACTTGTGATCGCTCATGCAGGCTTCGGTTATTTTGTGTGTACTGTATGTATACGTGTGTGTTCGTGAGACAATGTCTTCACGTCCATGTTTGTACATTCCCAGTGAGAACCACCTCCAACAGCACCTGGAACACATTACATCCTGTTTAAAGCCATGTGGCGGGCACATGAGTCTTAAAGTGGCAGGGAGCTGTCTTTCCCACATTACTGTCATTAGGAAAGTCGTTGCCCCCCCGCCAGCCTGGCCGTTTGGACTTGCCTGATGACATCATTGCGAACGAGCTGCTGTGGACCCCTTGTTTTCCCTCTGACACATCCCTGTTCAGAAAGGGGATTTTAATGGTGATAATTTTAACACGACATGCAGTTGCTTCGGTCCCACGACTTTCTGAATTAGGACTCCATGAAGCAGTAGAGCCTCCAATGCAGATTCAACGTACTACAGATTTAGTTTGTGTAGATTTGGTTTGGGAAGTCTCCTAATTTAACTATAGGAGGGGTTTGTGTTGATCTACAGTGTTGGTTGGATCCACCATACTCAGTGTGTGTGTGTGTGTGTGTGTGTGTGTGTGTGTTGACCTCCTCTGCTGGTTACATTTGGAGGAGGTTTGGCTGATGATGGAAGAAATTCCATTTGAGAATTACAGATGTTTTTTCTTTTTTTTTCTTGGGTTTCTTTTGTCTGGTCCCTCCCTCCTCTCTCTCTCTCTCTCTCTCTCTCTCTCTCTCTCTCTCTCTCTCTCTCTCTCTCTCTCTCTCTCTCTCTCTCTCTCACCACACACACACACCACACATACTCTCTCTCTTGCTCTCATTTCACGAGAGTCCAGTGGAAAATCACCATCATAGCAGACTCCAGTCTGTGCGTCAGTTCTACCTCGCTCAGTCAAAGATGGACGGTAGCGTCTTTAACATGGATCCAGTTGTTTTAGTCCGAAGCCACGTTTCTTTAATTTGACTATGAAATTCACGGACTGTATTTATCATGACAACACACCGTCCACGTCCAAGTCTTTCCCTTTGTTTTTATATTCTATGGGAATGTGTCGGGGGGGGGGGGGGGAGGGGGGGGGGGCAGGGGGGAGATAAGAGGTGGGGGTAACAGAGTTAAGAGAGACCCAGAGAGAGAGAGGTTAAAAGAAACAGAGGGAAAGGGAGTGAAGAGGGGGGAGGAGGTTTAAGGGTAGAGCAGGCGGCTCATGACATAGCTAAAGCATGAGTACATGCCTGCTGGCTGACGTCCACTGTGAAAAGTTCTGCATCTGGTTGAAATCTACGGCCTCTGCTTTTCCCCACTCGACTTCTTCACTTTTCCTCTAAAACTCACCTCTCCCTCCGTTATTTCTCATCTTTTATGATTTACCCTCGTTCTATTCCATATCTCCTCTCTGTAACCTGATTGTTCTGCTTTGTTTTTCTGCTTCTTCTTCGTGTCACAAAGACAAACACAGACAGATGAGACGAGACACAGGAGGACGCCTCTGAACCTGTTTCCCCCGACACTTGGTGTTTCAGGATTGTTGGAGGGATGAGTTCAATATTTTTCCACAGTGTCTTGTCGTGTTGCTCTTACTCTGTAGTTTTGCTCCTTCATTGCTCGCAGCTCATTCTCCATTAGGAGAAACCAGGATTTTTAGGCCAGCTCTAAGCAAAAAACATACGAAATTAAGATGTTTTATCTGATTTAATTTAACCTGCTCAGAAGCAAAAACGTTGAATCGAAGCTTCCTTAACATGTGAAGGTAAAGATGATTATCAAAACAGGATAAAAGCTGTTAATATGTTTCTCAGTTTTCTCTGTTTCCAGCCTAGACTGTATAAAGATGGACGACATGGCAACTCCCTTAAATGAAGCTCCCTGGTGGCTGGCTGCTGTACATGTCATAAACCCTGCCTCCTCCACGTTATTGGATAGGAGATTCACCGAATCACACGTCAAATTTATTTTCTCAAACATGGTTTCTGTAATTGTAAGTAGTTCTTATCACACTGATGTTATAAGTGTTCATGTTTCTAATAAGTTGGTTTATAAACGTGCTATTGGTTGAGCATGTGTATCACTGAGACATCGACTCAATGCCCCCAACCCCACTTGCAACTTCACAGGCTCTTTCTCCAAATGACGTCGTAGATGAAAAGATGAACTTGATGGAAGAGTTCTCTAATTGAGAGTTCCTTGTTTTTATCATGGTTATCTTACTCTCAGCATGAAATCAATGCTATGTTTCCCAAATAGATCAAATATTTCTTTAATGTGGACATTTATTCTGATTCAGTTCTCTCATGATGTGCAGAAAGGAAGTGTCACTGTCACAGTCAGTTGACTAAAGTGGTATTTCATTTGTACTGTATCTGTCTGAAAGGATTTATGATCACCTCAACGACCCAAGCAAGCACGACTTTTGACCAAGACAGGAGTTAAGACAAAATGAGGAGGCCAAAACTTATAATAATGAAGCATCGGCTCAGAGGACGATTTAGCCTGTCCGCCTCCAGATGGTGAATCAATGATATGCAGATTACTGCAGGTGAATCATGTAAATGTGTGTAATTACACAAAGATTACTTTGGTTCATCTGCTCCCTGCACTGACCGAATATTGAACGGGTTTGGTCAGACAGCTGAGTGCTGGTTTTTATGGTGACAGTAAAGACTAATGGATGAGAGCGTGTGTTGCAACACTGTGGTGGTCCCAGCTCTTAAACCGACTCCCAGTCATTTTCACAGGTTTACAGTGGGACAGTGGGACATGTATGAGCTCGTCTCTCTCTCTCGCTCTCTCTCTCTCTCTCTCTTTCTCTTCTTCTTTTACCTCCTGCCTCTCTAATTTGCAGTTTTCATCTAAATGCAAACTGCAAATTAACAAAAACTCCCCTATGGAGATAAAGTGAATAAGGCATGACGAACATACCTTTTGAGCATATAAGACTATTTTTCCCATGTTTTTTCTTAATGTATATCATCTTTAATGCTCAAGACAGATATAGATCATATCATGTGAGGCCACTGCCTTTTATTCCGTTAGGTTTAACATGTTAAAAGTTTACCTGCAGGAAACCAAGTTTGTCTTGATGTCTCAAGCCTCCTATTTTTAAATTCCACATTTTTTGCCACCTCACTTTTTCTTTTATCATCCCCTTCTTCCTTTTTTTTCTATGTAATATAAACATGACACACACGCACTCTTCAGCTTCAGGGCGTGTTCACACTTCCACTCTTCACTGAGTTCAGCTCGGTTTGTTGACCAGATGATCTCCTGCAGCCAGTCATAATGCCGGGGAGGAGTCTGAATTTACAGAAAAAAAAAACTAAACCTTTCTTTTCCTTTTCTCCAGTCTTGCTTTGTGTTTTTTCTTTTTTCTCCCCCTCAGCCAGATTCAAGACTTCACGATGACCAAAAAATTCCACGTGTCCACTGCTGGATGTGGATGGAGGAGGGGAAGGAGGGAGAGAACATGTCTACTTTCTTAAATCCAGGTTCTGATGTATAAATAGTTGTTTTTGGTTCGTAGTGTTTAATATCTATGAATAATGCATACACACACACACACACACACACACACACACACACACACACACACACAAACACACAGACACAAACTATGAATATATCTTGCAGAAGAGCATATTACAACAACACAGCATGTTGGCTCAGAAATAACTGATATGATTCAGGAGGATCGGGTGAAAGCAGTTGATGATAGATGGCCGAATATCATTTTTTTTAGGTTTAAACCTCTTTATATATGAAATGTATGAAATGGAAGAGATAAGGTCATGTTCACTACAGCCAACTACAAATCTGTAGGAAAGGCTGAAGGTCAGAGAAGGATTTAATTATAGGCTGCAGAAATGGTAAATGAAAGAGTGTATAGAGTAGAGGAAACAGCAGAAGGAGAATTCTCAGGGACAAAGGAGAAAATAGGAAACGTGTATTATATTTGCAAAACAAAAACTGGATTGTGGCTGCAAAACTCTGAACGTATACAAAAGCACGGCCATCCATACTTGATAAGCAGTAGGTGCCAGATGGACGCAACAAAGACCAGAATACAAGAAATGCCCCCACACCAGTTGAAGCTCCCATGAACAGACTTTTGAATTACCTCCCTTCTTCATCTTCCTCTTGTTTTAAAGAAGGGGTTGTGCCCAAAACATAACCTGGAAAGTCATTCAAAAGTTAGTTGGAGCTTCGAGTGGTGTGCAGACATTTCTTGTCTTGATGTTTTATGAATATGACAAGGATGCTGGTTTCAGAGCTGCTGTGCTGTTGTGAACTGAGTTACTCTGGGAGGAGGAGAGACTGGAGGGGGGGTCTGGGGGAGACACACGCTGGGCTACAGAAGACAGGTCTCGACTGGCGGGGGGAGAGAGAGAGAGATAGTATTTGATTGCCACCTCTCTCTCACTTTACCTTTTTAATTGTGTCTGTTTTATTTCTAAATTCATGGAACCTCATTTTTGCTGTAAATAGTGATCTGACTGTTTCTATTCACCAATTCACCCACAGTCACAAACCAACAGTCTGGCCCTTGCACGTCATTAGGATTCAGTGTCTAGGAACTACCACGCTTGTTATTGATGGAGGACTCTATGCTGCTGTGCTACACTGATGAAGCTTTATTTAAAAAAGGTGTCAATATTTAAATTAGATTTAAATTGCATTAAACTTGATCTCATTCTTAAGTGTGTCTTCTTCAAATGTGAATATGGCTATAAGAGATGTTTGTGAAGGAGCTTTCAGGATCATTAACACACGTCCACTAACCATGTATTTGTCCGGTCTTTGTTCATCAACACGTGTCTGTTTCCTGTCGTAAAAGCCAAACAGAGGATTTATACTGTATAATGGTTCCGAGTCTGACAGGAGAATCATTTCTAGGTTCAGAATGCAGAGTAATATAGGTACGGGCGGCTTTTTGTTCAAAAGCTTCATTATATCTTAGTAAATCCATTAAATTTCCCATTAACCTCTGACCAGCATCGGTGCAGTAACACGTTATTCTTCTGTTTGTTGATCGTTGGCGTGAGACTGGCCGGTGGTGGCGGTCCTGGACAGGCACAGATCAGAGATGTGCTGGGACTCGCTATTAGCTATGTGAAATATGACCCTGCTCCCTCCCTCAGGTTCAAAAGCAACAAAAAAGCTCCAACCATGATCTCTCTTCCAAAACACTCATCTGACTCCTAGTTTAGATCTTTAATTGAGAACTTTTTTTTTGTTTGTTCGGAGGAAAAAAAGTCAAGTTAACCCATCAAGTTTGGTTCAGGATGCTCCTCCAGTTTAACATCCTTCTCCTTTCACACCTACCCTGTTCCTAGATCATAAAGACTCGGTACAGTGAAAAGATGCGCTACATTCTCAATCTCCATTTAAATATTGATTTTTATGCTCAAACTGGGCAGCAAAAAGTCTTACATGTTTATAAAGAAGTTTACAAATAAGTGCCACAAATACGAAAGGACTCACAACATCTGTATATACATTTTTAAGGCTATATAGAAGACGTATAACAACACTACCATCCATGTCAGAAAAGTCTTCCATCATGACCTCCAATCTTTTTCTCCATTCATGCAGCAACAGCTCTACAATACAAGGCAAAGGCAGAGAAACTCTACATGTATTGTGCACCATGTTATTACCATGTATGTTGCTAGTTTTACACATGCAAACTTTACACAGACACCAGGATTCAAACCAAGAACCTTCTTCCTGTGAGGCGCCGTGTGTTAACCACTGCACCACCATGCCGCCTATGACTGTATCTAAATGTTACATTGAAGCCTCGCAGAAACAAAATGAAAGCTTTGTTTCATCTTTTTTTATATGAACTAGCACATTTTTGAACCCTGAGATTATTTAGTGGTGACTCACATGTTGTGTTTTGGGTGCAGAGCTGAACAGCAGAGGCAGATTACACAGCAGAGACACATCTCATTGTCTGAAAGGAAAGAAAGAAGTCAGACGACCAAGCTTTAAAGAAATTCATCGTTCAGTTTGAAGGAATTTGAACTTAGCAAGAACAACACGTGTATTCACCATCTATCGGCCAATGGGTCAATCTTCCATCAACTCTGGGTTTTTAAAACATATTAAACAGTGAAATTAGGATTCTGGGTCATAAAAAAACATCCTAAAGTAAATTGCCTTCTCACACCGGAGTGTATAAAAACACACAGATCAATACACACATTAAGGTGAGCATGTCTGCTGGTGCAGGGGCTAAGTGTTTTCTTAGCCTGTGTCAGACAGGACGACCACACTGAGAAGGAATCAGGGGTGTTTCCTGTGCCTGCTCCCTGGGGTCTGCTAATGTCAACACACGCTTACACGCACACGCGCACACCCACCCACACACACACGCACACACACACACACACACACACACACACACACACACACACACACACACACACACACACACACACACACACACACACACACACACACACACAAACACATACTTTTGCCATCAGAAACATGTCTCCAAATTAATTGGAAGTTATTCCACGGTACACATATATGAATATATGAGTTATTGTTTGAACAGTTAGGGTCATTTCAACTTTTTGGATGGAAAGGTTCAAAGCCACAAACTGAGTGGAGGGAGGAAGACTAAGTGTTAGAAGTTTTTTCTGATTCGACAGAACTTTACAGACACAAGGAAGCTGCAAGTTTGTATTTCTACTGGAAACGCTGAGAAAGACAAGAAGAGAGAGATAGAGTTTTTTTTTTCAAGCTTGTCGTCCGATCTGTGAATCTGCAGCTTCCAGCCTCACAGAGCTGCTGGTCCTCGGCCAACACGTCTGGTATTCTCCCTCCTTTCTTCTTCTTCTTCTTCTTCTTCTTTCCTCTTCCACGTCTCTTTACCACTCCCTTCGTGGCAAAAATCACACGTCAAAATAAACAGCACCAGTTCCCATTATAATCCAAGGTGTTTGCTGCAGGCTGCAGTTCAGAAGGAGGATTTTTCAAAGTTTTTTCAATTAAAATCTGAAAAGCTTTTCCTCTTAAGAAGCGACAGGTTGACCTGTACAAATCGATGCTGTTCAAACAAGCATCGATCTACTCTCTCACAATTTCGGTGGTTTTTCCAAATCTGCAGACATTTCAGGCTGAGCTTTGGTGGAAAGTTGATAAAATGATACACTAGACATCTGGCATATTTAAAGGAACCGTGCAGCATATCAAACATATCCTTAATTAAGTGCTGGCATAAGCAAATTCAGTTTGTGTCACTATCAGACAATGTGGAATCACGTGATTTTTAACATTAATTAGACTTTATAGGGAACACAATGGGTTAAAACACTCCAATGGATTGTATATGATCTTCTCTGCACCTTTAATAAACTGTATTTTTCTTAATGATGTGATGCACAGTGAGCGTTTCCCTTCACACAGGCTCGTGGGTGACGTGGCTCGGCTCATGAGACTGTCTCCGCTGCTCGTGGCTCAAACCGATTTCTAAAAGAGAACTGAAGAAAAAAACAAAAACTTAATGACAAGCCCCAGAGGCCAGAGGGAGTCGAGAGCTGGTAGCACTGGGGTAGCGTTTCCCTCAGTCTGAGAACAGTCGGTGTTTAGGGAGGGATGTCTCCAGCTCTACCATAACATGGCATTAGAGTCAAATATGACGACTCACAGTCTCCTTTTCCCTTCGTTTACCACAGTGTAAACTTTTCTTACAGTCTCTTCTCTCATTTTCTCAATGTCATCACACTTTATTCTGATAAAGGCACATGACTGCATCTCACCATGGACACACGTTTTAAACAGTCTTTTTAACTAGTCCTAAAGAAAACACATTTTCTGCTCTGTCCTCTGTCCTATTCTTTTCTATTTTCCTCCCAACCAGATGTGTTTCTCCTCTGGATCTCCCCCTGTGCAGGCCCCCATGATTCATTTTCCACAGACATCTTAAAAGGTCCAAGCCTCTCCCCTCCCCCACGCCTCCCTCCCTCCCAGCTTTCTCTCTTTCCCTGTGTTGAGGCTCCTGCTGCTGGATTGTCTCAGCTTGCAGTGCCTGTCAGCCACAGTGGAAACGAGGAGCCGACGGAGGGAAGGAATGAAACTCATGTGGAATCCTCATATAGCCAAAGGGTTGGATGGTGGAGGATCCTTCTCTCCATCTCGCTCTCTTCCCCTGGTGGTCAGAGGAGGCAGAGGAGGTGGGACCGGCCTGCCCAGGTGCTTTCATGGGTGGATCCACTAGATGACACCCTGAGGGGGATAAACACACCTCCAATATGAGGGGAGGTGATCACCTCCCCCTCCTTCTGCCCCCCTGCCACATTCCCACCCTTCCCCACTCTGATCCTCCCTGTACAGACACACTCCTCTCTTCCTAACTCGCCCTTATGTGTTTCCTTCGAGTTTCCAAGGAGGACGCAGTTTCATTCGGATTCACGGAGGGATTTCTCCTAGGTTTAGCAGTTTATATCATGGTCTGGTTGGTTGACACGTCTCTTGAACTGTGCATTGGCTGAAATTAATAGTTGACAAGTGAAACTGTTTTTTTGAAATTTGAAATTGAACATGTCCTGATATGCTGGCATCGGATTGAATGAAAGTGTCTAATAACAGAGAAATATTGACACCATTCGGCATCTACTTTTTGTTACTACCATAGACTTTATAAAAATATGGACAATGCATCCCCATTTACTCTCTCTATCCAGCAATTAAGCTAAAATATCCCGGATACTAATGCCGGAAAGGGCAGAGGTGAAGTGGCAAAATGATTTGTCATTAGTGAGGACTGAAGAAGAAGAAGAATGAGGAAGAGTGGATTTGAACATCATCTTGTGGAGAATGACACAGTTTAGAAATCAGGAATTAACTATATTCTTGCAGATTTCTATGTATAAAATGACACGACCTACAAAAATCGGACTGCCTTTGTGCACTGGAACACCTGAGAATCTCACGTCTGGCTCTGTGAAGTGTGTGTGTGAGTGCGTCAGCCATACCTTGTCTTTACAGGCACGTGGCCTACGATTGCATGTTGAGAGAATCCCCCAATTTCCACAGCAGTAAAATTTAAAATTGAAAGGAGGGGCGAGAACAGGTGAAACCCCCTCAATTACCTGTCGTCTGCCCGGCAGAATGTTGTCAGGTTCACAGAGAAAAAAGAGTTCACGTCAAAGAAAAAGAAAAAATCATGTGGGGCCACACTGAAACATGAGAGTTCCTTTCTGGGCAGTTGGGTTTAAATTCGAAGTCATTTTTACACATTTTGCATCTTCCTAAGATCAGAACCCAGTGTTTGTGTTTGTGTGTTCGTGTTTGTGTTTGTGTGTGTGTGTGTGTGTGTGTGTGTGTGTGTGTTTGTGTGTGTGCCACAACGACAAAATGAGCTCAATCAATCTTCTTCTTCTTCTTCAGTATCCAGTGAACGGAGGCTCTAGATTTATTCTAAAGCGAGATCCTTCTTTCCTTGAGGTAAACAGGAAGTTCCATTTTAATAGGACGGCCTGATCCTAGTGATAAAGTCTGTGGGTCAGGAGCAAATACAAGGAGTGGAGTATGGATTAAGTTCAGTTCTCCTATAATACGCGCATATAACTGTTATTACCTAAGTACTATCTTAATTTAGGGCTTAATTCATAATGCAGCGGGGTGTGGCACCAAAAACAGATAGTGAAAACCAAATTGCACGATGCAAAGAGCCCCATTTTCTTACAGTGCAAACAGCAGTTAAATGGGAGTTCAAGCTAATGACTGTTTAGTTGCAGCTCACTCGTGGACGGTAATGCCGAGCTTTCTACCAGCGCTCATCCTCAGATGAACCCGGCGTCCTATCATCTCATCCAAGGTCTACACGGGACGAAGCCTCCTGCCACGTTGTCTCTGCTCTCCTCTCTCTCCCCTCCCTGTCTCACTCTCTCTTCCTCATTCCCTCGCTCTACATTTCTCACTGTGATTTGTCTTTCTTTTATTTTCTCGGGCCTGTCTCAACCCTTTTTTTCTCTGCTCTTTTTTTTGCACCTTCTCTGATAATTTTCTCAACTTCTCTCTCTCTGCTCCTTTCGCCATTTTCGGTGTCATTCTTTTCTCTGGTCGTTCAGTCGTTGGCACAGTCCCGGCTCCTGCTGTGTGATGTGGTTGCTGCAGGGATGCAGGGAGGGTCAGTGCAGTGGATCTGCTTCCTGTGCTCAGAGCAGTCTAAATGCAGCCTGCTGACCACACAGCGGAGCACAGAGGGCACAGGGACGCTTCAGCCGCTGCAGCTCGGTCACAGGCCGTTTTCACCGAGCTGCTCTCGCTCATTTTGTCGAGTAGTCTAGGACAGACACACTGTTGGGTCCTAAGGGCCTGCAAACCGATTGATTCTTAAAAGACAAGATTGAGCTATTCCAGATGATCAATGGAAAAGAAAAACAGCCCAGCAGTATTGTGCTCAATCATTTTTAGTTTATATGAATCATACGATCTTCCAGGTCGGCCAGGGTCTTTCTGTGTGGGGTTTGCATGATCTCTCTGTGTCTGAGTGGGTTTTGTGCTGGTACTCCAGCTTCCCCCCACAGTCCAAAGACATGCAGATTAGGGTTTGGTTAATTAGAGATGACTGTGAATGGTTGGTTGGTCACTGTAGGTTGGCTCTGTGATGCACTGCCTCTCGCCTAATGCCAACTGGGATTGGCCCTCACAACTCTCAAATGAAGGATGGATGATGGATGGATGGATGGATGATGGGTGGATGGATGGTGGATAGATAATGGATGGATGGATGGATAGTTGCAGGGTATTATTAACTACATTTTTTTAATGCTACCATGAGTACAAGTCACCTGTACATTTTCTTAAGGATAAAACTATATTATCCTTTTATTGTTACTACAGTGATGAATATACTGTAATAACTAAGCTGTAGCTACTAAATGTTTTTGGAGAGGCTGCTGCATTTGGAGAATTGATGATAATGAACCACTTCCTGATCAATACCCGAGTTGCAGAGCAGGAGCTGCATGTGGCCTTTTAAAGATGACCACGGCAGAGGACATTTAATTGTCCTTGATGACTCCCAGAGTCAAATATTGATCTTAGAATGGACAGGACAGGTAAAGAATGAGGGCTGGTGTTTAGTATGTGATACATGCATGTAACAGAATATAAAACACATCTCTTCAAAATTGAATTGAAGTTATATATATATATATCTGTTTCCGTTACCTACATGTAGAACTAATATCAAAATAAAGCAGTGAGCAGTACCTGAAGGCAAAAGCGTGTTAAAATGATATCCTCATGTGATATTTTCCAACCTTGTAAGCAGCCACTGCAGGTTCGGCTCTGACCTGGCTCTTTGCTGCATGTCCACCCATGGTCCCTCTCCCCATTCCACACTTCTGATTTCCTATCAATAAAGGTGTAATGCCCCAATACTATACTTAAAAAAATAATAAGTACCCCGGGGACATGGGATACTGGCCTTACTGACCTGTGACAACCTACTGAAATTGCCAGCTTTGGAGGGTCCAGGCCCTGAGTTTGGAAGCTGTTAAAATGAAGGTTCTTCCAGAGAGTAAAGAAAAAGTTTTATAAATCGTGACCTCAAACACAAGTCAACCTTCAGAGGTTTGAAGCTCAGAGCTTCTATTTCCCTCTCCAGTGTTACACCAAGTTGACATGTTTCCTATCAACAAGATGTATGGCAGTAAATGCATATACTTCAAAGACACACTGTTGATTTACCATGTCAGTTCAGTCACCAGTGTCTGGACCGCTTGTAGTTCCTTCTACCTGCTCATTACAACATTTAAACCGACTTTAGAGGATCAAACTGTGTGATTTCACCTCAAAATGCCTCCTGGCAACAATGTGAGAAACGTGAAGCATCTAAACGCCTCCCACACTCCTGCTGAGGGACCACCCCAACCAGATGGGGGAAAAAAGAAAAGAGAAAGAGAAGAGAAAAAGTTTTAAGCTTCTCCAAAACTAAGTGTCAAGAATGGGGAAAAGAAACAGTGAAAACATAAGGAGTGCAGGGAACCGTCTGTGTGCCACACATTCCACAAATCTTCTTTTAACATGTAATCAACCAAGGGTACTTCTCTGTTATAATGTATGAAACTAGATTATCTGTATTCACTGTGTATAAACAGACAGTTTGTCATGATTTATGTCTCTCTCTGTCTCTTTCTTTTATAGTGAGACAAAGATTTTCCGACCACAGGCTATGTGAGCTTCTCCGTTCAGTCCCGTCAGGAACTGCTGCCATAGTTTTTTTTATCTGTCTCTTCATGAGTGAGAGAGCAGCATCCTCTTCTGGTGGAAATGCTCAATAAACAAGACACTCCTTTTGTTTGACTCTCGTTCTCTTCCTCTGATGTCTTTGAATGGCACAACATCAAATCTCTGCCGGAGAAAATAACTTGCTATCGTCTGTATAGATAATATTTTGCGTGGGTAAGGGTAGGCGATATTTATTCCATCAAAATATTTTTTCTTGAAGGAAATTTAAGAGCAAACTACTTTTTTCTTCATGTATGTATCATCCATAGTGTCCTGGCTGTGGAAAGTAATGTCCCATCGTCCACTGGGGGGCGTCACAACATCACAACTGGACCATCAGAGTGGTTTTTCATTCAACGTGCAGAGAGTATCAGCAACTGCAACACGCTTTGTGAAGGATTCTGTGACAGCAAGTATGACAACACACACACACACACACACACACACACACACACACACACACACACACACACACACACACACACACACACACACACACACACACACACACACACTCAAATATGTTAAATTCTCTCTATAGTTATGAGGACACTCATTGACATGATCCATTCCCCCCTACCCTGACATTAACCATCACAACTAAATGCCTAACCCTAACCTAAACCGAATTTTAACCCTAACCCCAAAAACAAGTCTTTAATCCTCAAACAACCCCTTTCATTTTTGAGGACCAACTAAAATGTCCTCTTAATGATGTAATTGAACCAATATTGATCCCCATAACTATAGATAGATATGCACTCACACATGCATACATTTGTCAGTAGTTGTATATTTTGCTGAAGTACTGTTGTTGTCTTGTAATTGACAGTGTAAATACATGTTCCGTTCCACACACAAAAATGCCTGTCTGTAACAGCAGTAACTGAAGTGCCTTGCTAAATGGTCATCGTCCCATCAGCACCCACATTCATCCTGTCAGTATATGCGTCTGGACTTCACTTCAAACCTCAAGTGATCTGATAATAACTTGTATTTTCAAAATCCCTCCTACATGTCATGTCTTCTGGGCTCTGGACTCGCAGTTATTTTCTTCAAGGAAAAACACAAACAACAACAATGCAAACCCAGAGAGAGAGAGAGCTCCACTCCTCCTGTCTCTCACTCTCAACTCAGATGACACGGCATGTTCAGATTTCCCAGAAGAAGGCAATTAAAGCCTGTGCAGTGCAGATTGATGAGGTCGTGTTTACACCCGGCCTCACACAAACTCTATCCCCATTTATCCTCATTCACTCAGGACCAAACAGTTTCACAGAGAATATTGTGTTTAATTCCAGAAGAGCCTGATATGTCTGAGGGTCTCTGCAGCACTTTCCCTCCATCTCTGGTTTCATGCTGTGGTGCAGGAAGCATCGTTTCTTCTCTGTCTCTCGCTGGTGGACGGAGACGGTTTGCAGTCTGGAATTCAGAGCTGCATCCAAATGTTTATCGAGCTCGGTGAAGTCTTTGTGTCCACCACAGCAAATGAATAAACCCTTTGCGTCCAGCGTGACCTGGCTCTCAGTTAGCTGGATAAATTTACTTTCGATTTTATTTTCTCCAGCGTAGGGCTTTGATCATGCAGGATGACTGACGCGGTTAAAAATACTGTCCAATGAACAAGTGACGTGTCAGTCTGTGTTTACTAATAATTTATGGCCATAATAAATCATTCTCTGTTTCTGGTAAAAAGAATAAGAACTAATGCATAAACCAGTCTGAGGTGATTTACACTCAGCGTGTTAGAGCCGGTTGAAAGATTACAATGACCGACGGATAAATCAAAGCGGCCTGTGACGAGACAAATGTAAAAATATAACATTTGTGTCTCTTCTCCTCCAATGGACATACAATACGAGTATATATACAGCAGATGTTCCGGATCAATTACTGTTTACATCCTTGAGGGTCGTACCGCGAACACCATGGACAGGTCACCAGCGAGTCACCGGCGCATAGAGACAAACAATCTGTTGGATTCATTAACAGTCTCCTAACCTGCATGTGTTTGGACTGTGAGAGGAAGAGAAGCCACGCAGACACAAGAAGCACAGAAAGACCCCGGCTGTCCGCCAGGTTTCACCTGCACCACTGTGCCATCCAAGTAAAAGTCCTGCTTCAAAATATTTCAAAGCAGTCACTGTACAACTGATATTAGTTATGCCTTTAAACTAAAAAGCTATTAAAAAACAAATGCAAATTTTCTCAGCAAAGTGGGCATTGACACACAATGCCCCAGGTTCACTGTGGTCCTTAACAATCCTGCATATTTTCTCAATCTTGAGGCCTGGTGCCGCAACAGGCCCTGCATCAAAATCTAATTATAATGCCTTTAAAACGTCACTTTATATTATCCCTACAGGCATCATATTCTTAAAGAAACTTACATTCAGTCCAATTATAACCTGATTAGAAGGGTGCATACCTCTGCCAAGGCTAAGCTCCTGTCTCAGGGTCCCCGCCCCCCCCCCCCCACACACACACACACACTCCCTGCAAGTTAATCAGACATTGACCGTTGAGTGGTTCGATCTATGAAGCTCCACTCAGGAAATATTGACTGTCCCTCGTGCATTTACCTCTGACACACATCCTGCCGTCATAATGAAGCTCGCTGCTCAAACTTTAAATCTTTTTTTAAATGGATGGATGTTGAGAACAATAATGGAAGTTATAATAACCACCTTGAATACGTCCGGCGCTTCCACCCATCGAAAAGAACTGTGATTTAACAAAGCTCTGTTTTCATCATGTCACAGCTCGGCGCCCGATCACACTCCCCTTTCTCTTTCATTTTGTGGTTTCCATTATACAGCATGACATTGATTGACACCGGTTTAATGACATCTTCACTAAGCCAATGGTTGTGTGGGTTTTCATGAATCATATCTGTGAGCTTTTTTTATTACGAGCAATATTCTCACCCGGTGTCTTTCTTATCCGGCTTCTTTCTGCTGAGTCCACTAGCTCGACCAATGTAGGAAAACAGTGGCACATCAGTCTATTGCTATACATCCCACGTCGCCACATGTGAGGTCTGTTTTGTTTGCTACTCTTGTGAAACCGCGTTGAGCTGAGTCCAATTTAAACCTACAGTGATCGACTTCCTCTCTAAATCTAGTCTGACGCATTCAGCGATGGAGAAGACCCCGCCATGTTGGCTGGTGCCGTCCCTGCTCACCCGTATTTACCAAAGTGAAACGTTCAGGAGTCACCAGGAGACTCAGTGAGGGACTGAAAGCCCCATCTGCATATATTAGACTTGTAAATGTAGTCAGATGCTCCTGACAGCGGCCATACATAAAGATTAGTTTTTATAAAGTGTCAGAACTTCTTAGACAAGCTTAAGGGAGCGGAGAGGCACAGATCAGTGGACCAGAGACAGATGGGCCACCAGGACACATAGATAATCACGCATATGATTAGACGGGCATCGCCGGACCAGTTCACTGTAACCTCTCGCTTCATGTTGGATTTCCAAAGAGCATTATTAACGGCCGCAGAGCAAAATGACTCAGGAATCAATTAGACAGACCCGCAACCGATCAGAGAAGTCAAACGTGTGATCTGGTGAATAAAGGAATATAAGAAGTATTTTTTTGTTCTGCTGTTAGAGAAAATACAAAAAAAGTCAGTATTGTTGCAATAGGGGAGTTAAAGGACCTCTCTACAACCTGCCAGCAGCCATCTTGTTAGTAAAAGGCTTCAGTGGTGCTCCCATGGGTATATTTGGGGTATAGAGGAGGATGTAAACAGTTGTGTGTCCTAAAGCTTCACACTGAGAGTCTGTTGCCCTGCGACACTTACTCATCAGTTGTGGGTCCGGACCACCAGGAGGTCCACCCTATCTCCCGTCGCATTGAGTGGAAGTGTGCAGACACTTGATTAACTTACTCTGAGTCCATGGCACACGCAGGGCTGAGGTGATTAGTGTTTATCTGACATGAGGACGCTGTGTTGTCCACCCAGTATGTGGTTAGAAAACACAAAGCCCACTTAAAAAAGTCATTAAGACCCAATCAGGAGATGTTCAGAGCCTACATACCTTTACCAGAGCTGAGGGATGTTGGTAATCACAGTCTCCAGAGGACGTTTTCAATTTGTCAGTTAAATGTCATAGTAAAAGGTTGAAAGAGTGTCGAACAGCAAATACGACTTTTCTGAGCAAATCTGAATACATTTCTTTTGAATCAGCTCATTGTTGCTGGTAATGAAGACATTTCTCCACCGAAACAGAAACCGATGAAAATATGATGCTTTTATTGACCTCCTACATCCTGTCGTTCCTCACCTGTCCTCTAGTGGCCTCTAGTTGCTGATTCTTCAACACTATGTTTAAATGGAAACCATTTGAAGATGCCCTAGTAGGAAGAGCACAGGTGTAAATGAAACAGAATTTTAATTTAAATGTCATATTATATAATATTGCACTTTTCATGACTGATGACTGACAATTCACATTCACATTCATATGCTGCACTATCTCCCCCCCCCCCCCCCTCAGTGCACTGCTGGCACATTGGAACGTTGGGGTTCAGTATCTTGAACCAAGGACACTTTGGAATGCGGAGTGGTGGAGCTGGGGATCAAACCACCAGGCCAAAGAGATGGACAAATTCAGAGGATCTACTTCAGTTTCGTGGTCCTCATGTTGTTTATGCTGACTCACTGTCGTGGATTTCACAACGTCTGCTGTGAAACAGGTCTATCGATGTTACTCGAATAAATTTGGTGACATCATTTAATTCCCTGCCCGGCTCCACCCACCCTCAGCCGCACAGGATGTCCAATTGGCCCAAATAACAATGTGCAGAGTCTTAAACGGGGACAATTTTGTTTCTGTGGCCTCAAAACCCAAACAGCGTCTGCAACAATGGAGCAATTGCACACCTTCCATCCACCACAGCCGTGAACTCTGTGTGGAACAATATTGCAATTTCACAAGGAGAAAAATGGTGCAGCTGAACATAATAGATTTCCAAAAAAAAAACTGAACAGAGAGAACAGTTTAGTAATATAAATTTTAGCAGACAGCTCCATATTTGGGCAAAGAACAGAATTGTATTTTAACCAGCTGCTGACTCTCTGTACTCTGTACTTCTAGAACACACAGTTACATCCCTGGGCTCTTAACTTTACCAGCAAACTGTATGACCTGAACAGATAAAGGATGTTTAAAGTACAACCTGTATGCACAAATTATTCAATTAAGATAATTCTGGTAACAACTTTATGGTAGTAGAATTAGAACAATTATCATGCAATCATGCCTTTTCCCGCCCACATACTGGATAAATATGGGTTGTAGCTTCCTGTAATTTATTTCCTGATGCTCCTTTTATAAAATATATTTCTGCTGCCAGTTCCTTGAAATGAACCGTTGACAGCACCTGAATAAAACCGCGGGGCTTCACAATGTGTTGTCACCACACACGCTGCATCCTGCAGAAATGATTGCCTGCCGAGAATTTTCTTTTACATCAGGCAGCTCGGTTACAGCAGCCAACAGTGAGGAATCCCGGCCTTGTCGGACGCCGGGCGCTGACCTGGTTACAACCTGTTAAGTGAAGATAAGGAGCTGGTAAATTACCTTCCAAGTATAGAGCAGTACAAAAGGCTGGAGGAGGCACAGTCACACATAAATATACAGGGAGGAAAATTAAGCTGCTGCGCTCTATTGAAAACACAATTAAACCTTTATTTCCAAGCAATTACCACGCTGCAATTTATAGAAGTGATTTATGTGTATTTAGCTGGAAGAAGAGCATTTTCATATTGATTCACTAGAAAACCTCAGGTCTGCAGAAGCTCACGTGCATGGTGCTTTTGTTTCTGCTTTTGACATCAAAGTGAAGATTTGTGCCCATTTGAATGACAATCCGCTGAGAGCATCTCAGAGACGAGGCCACGAGATTAGATGCCGCAATTTTGGCATCAACATACAGACGAGGCCTCTTACTGAACTGTTCAACTCTCTCTCACGCGGCATCTGTCACTGCCTCGTTTTCCGAATGTCTCAATCCACCTCGCTATGACTCATCTGACCAGGACCTCACCTCGACTTTGCCATCCATCCCATCTATATTTACACACAAAGCTCTCCTGGGCCGTTTGTTGTGTCCCTGAGCCTGCCGATCTATAGCTGGCACGATTCAACGTTTTCGAGGCAGGAGAACGTCGGGGTTGTATTGAAGTCAAGAGCGGAGAACAGACTGAATTCAGAGCCTGTGTTCACAGTTCAGCATCTGAAGAGAGAAGGAAGAAAAAGAAAGGTTCCCTTATGTTTGCTGCGAGTCAGGAAGCCTGGACTGTCTGTGGGGGGGACGAATGGACCTGCATTGACGGTTGATGCTAAGCTCCATTATAACCTTTCAGTCCTTGTCAACATTCTGCGATTGATAATCAGAGAAATGCTTATCCTCTACAAAGTTTCACTCTAGAGAAACTGGACAGAAAATGTGGGACCTATGACTATGATTGGCCATCTATAAAAATCTAGTGTTTGAAGAGATGTTACATGATGAGAGAGTTCTTCTTCCAGAACAACAACTGGTCCACTGGGAAATATGTGTTGTATCTAAGGCTCTTATCAGACCTTACATGAAGTTGGTTGAATTATCGTTAAGCCTAAAAGTCCATTACAGGAAGTAGCGATGCTAGCAGACGTAGTCATGTTAACACATACCCTGCACGCGTGTCTGAGTGGATGTGAATGCGGCTCCGACGAGGATATCAGTGAACTTTTAGGCTAAAAACATGGTGTGAATTAAGCGGTTTCGAGTAGAATTTGAATGTTGGGGCTTACGGACACTTGGATGACACCACACGAGCAGAATGGAGGCATTTTATTTTTTATTTTTACATTGAAGGATGAATCACCAGTTACTTCAATTCTGTTAGATTTGGCTGCAAAGCTGTTTATCCCCTGAAAATCCAAAAGTGTTTTGTGGACTCAAACACTTCACCTTCCCCTCCATCGGCATAGTGAGTAGATAATGAGTAAATTATCATTTTTGGGTGAATTATCTCTTTAAGTTTGGTTCATGGCCCATCCACTCATCTACTTAGCCAGAGGAAACAGGACTTTTGGCCTATACTGCGGCCAGCCACCAGGTGGCGGTCAAGACTCTTTGGCTTCACTTTTAGGGAGCAGTGATGTCGCCCATCTGCCTCAGACACATTATCTGAGTGAATTTATGCTGCTGGAGAAAATCTCAAAATCCTCCATTCAGATCAAGACGGTTTTAATTAGAGGGAGGTCTGTTTGCAACAATCTCATATGGCTACACTTCACTCGATGTGGTCACTTGATGACGAGTGTGCAGCATCAGAAATTCAAAATCTGAACACTATTATCCCTGGTATGCTCACAGGAAGCTTCAACATGCCAACAATACCCCAGATTCTCCATTTGCTGTGATTGTTTGTGATTAAAAAAATAGTCAGGAGACTTTTTATTTAAACAAAAGAAAGTAAGAAAAATGCCATCTGTGAGCTGCCATCTGAAATACTACCATCCAGACAGAAGAAATATGAAGTTTAACCAGGTTGACTGTGATTGCCTTCATCCACAAGGACAACCAAAGTAAAGAGACAGAGACTTTTCTGCAGCAGCAGTGTCAGTTTGTGTCGTTTCCTCCCCTGACGGCAGCGATGACTCAACGTTTGGGGCCGTGCGAGCGACGCTGGGTAGACGTCATTTGCATGGTGTCATCTGAGGAATTAACTACGCTGTGAAGAGCTGACCCTAACACTAATTAGGATGTGTCTGTCGAAATAAAAGGCTTTTCGTGTGTGTGTGTGTGGAAACTCTTTCCACAAATGTATTCATCAGCAGAGGCATGCTCAGGAAGGTCATGTCTAATGTATTCCTGACTGCAGTGTGGTGATGTGATTCTTACAGTGACACAACAATACGTGACAATCACTAATTACATTAATCTCAGTTATTTGCATTGACATTAAAGATAAAAACGCCTGGACGTGGATGTTCACTCATGCAGATACAGATGTTCATGCTGTGCTTTGAACTAGGTGGCACTCAAGATCAAAGACAGTATATAAAGATGGACGACAGTACGGCTCTCCAGAAGTGAAGCCATCTTGATCGCCACCTGCTGGCTGGCCGGAATATAACGTACAAATCATGATTGACAGCTGGTGGGACTGTGATTCTTACAACTGCAACTCCGTGCTCTAATCGCTACAATACAGACGTTTGGCTCCAAATGCACAAGATGGCAGCAGTACCATCCAGGATATTTTGGCAAAGGAGTTTGCCTTCCTGTGTTTTCTTTCCCAAAGCGTCGCGGTCAAGGTGACAAATGCATCAACATCTCATGCACTCTCTCACCTCTCTGTCCGGCCAAATTAGAGCAATAAACCACATGTCACAATTCCATAACAGCTGATCTGAGACAATTAAAATGCCATTTAAAGCCGGGACTGAATGACGATTGACTTCTTTCAAACAGAAAACTAAAGCCAGGTGTTCGTGCTAGTTAGATTTCGACCGGTGGAAAAGGGGCTTTACTCTTGCCCTGCATTAATTTTGTTTGTATTTGTGCATGTCTCCTGAAAACGTATGGATATGTATATGGACGAAACCGCAAAACGGCTCAGTGCCACAGGAAACTCTAATTTAACTTTTTGAGGAAAGACTTTGCGCGTCGGTAAAAAACTACACCGAACAACATGCTGCTGGGCAAACCGCCTCTTGTGGCTCTTTGTTAGGAGGTAATTCATTACAACCTCCTTCACCGTTAAATAATCTGCTGCTGACAGAGATTCTCACCTCTGCGCTGCTCTCTAGTGGATGCATTGCCTAACAACCACGGAAATGTAAAGGACGCATGGAGGAATTTGGGCGGTGATGGAGACACAGATTGAATCGGAAGTTTCTCTTTTTGTTCGTGATCTGTGTCATGAATAGGATTCATGATCAATAATGCTGGATTGGTGACGATATTGACGTGACTGATTTTACAGAGCTGGGATCTTCCCAAGCAAAGTTTCAAAGTGTAATTCAAAGAGAAATTAAACTCTGTGATGGTACAAACAGTTGTGTTGTGATAATGACACAAATTAGAGACGCAAATCCTCCTCTGCTTTTAGGTTTCAAATTTCCATTGAGCTGAGGTATGACAAATTTCAGAAAATCACGGTTGGTATTTTTTCAGATACTGCGGCATTAATAGCTGTGCTGGTTTCTATAATCAGATTACAGAAAGAAAGTGGGTCGTGATGTTACAGAACGATAGAAGCAGCCGAGGATCTGACTGCTCCTCCCACACTTAGTCTTATTTTTTTTATTTTTTTTTAAGATTCCCCATGTCTTTGGAGGCTGAAGTTGAAACTGCGCAACTTTTTGTGTAACTTCAGAAAACAAATGTCACTGCTCTCAATTTATATGAACACCGCTCCTCGGATAATAGGGTACAGCTCAGATATGATATGCTGTGTGAAGCAGAATAGAAAATCAAGGTTTGATTGAGGGCTATAGTTAACAGCAGAGCGCCAGTGTTTAGGGTTTTTTCAGTGTCTAGACTAAGTGAGGCGTGCATGTGTACTGATTAATGCATCTATACACCAGTGAATATGTCAGGCACTCGGTTCCTTGCATACAAAATGAGCTGTCGTCCTTGCTTCTAACCACTCCTTGTGTGCTGCTATGAAGGAATCCACACAACAGCAGCTTTAAAGTTCCCGTGTTTTGTATTTTCCCTTAATGGTAGACGACAGTGTGAGGAGTTCATTATATATGATGTTTATTGCTCGTGATATTTTTTGGCAAAATGATCGCGATCTATATTGTCACCTTGAGGATTACAGTGGACAAACTTCTCATTACCGAGATGAATGCACATCTAGGAGTTCAGTGCGAAACCCACAGATAAGACAGGCCTGAGCACTCGAGCCCTGGAGTGTAGGGATCCCGTTGTTCCGTTATGCTGAGGCGGGCATTTTGCTGGCACTGTGTGGGTCCACTTATCCCCCTAGAAGTACGTGGGGTCATTGAAAATCAATACAAACATATTCTGAGTGATCACATTTGTCCTATGCTGAACCATTTCCATCCTGATGGGAGTGGACTCTTCTAGCTTGACGATGCCTCTATCCACAGGGCGAACGGGTCACTGAATTTATTGATGAGGAAGAAAATGAGGTGCTACATCCTTCACAGTCTCCAGATCTCAACCAAGTCAAACACTTTTTGGGCCAACTTAGACTCGGTGGTCCAAAATATTTCCCTGACTTGGCATTTTGTTACGTCTATAAATGTTTGCTGAAGGCGTTTCCGAAAGTAAAATGTTTGCCTCAATCAAGGAGATAAAAGATCATGTTGACCTGATGGCCGTTATTCACATTAGACCAGGGAGAACAGTAATCTATCACAAACTAACCAAGATAAGATATAGGCTATATCAATACAATAAGATAAGATAAGAAATGATAAGTAACGATGCTAAATTATACAATATGATGTGGTACGATACGATACGGAATGGACGGTACAAAATGATGCGATAATATGATAAGATGCAAACAACTCTATTATATACCATGCAGTGAATATAGATACATATTACTGTCTTCATCCGTCTATGTGAGGTTCTTTTCTTTCACTACCATGGACATAGTGCAGAACCTCACAGTGAGATCTGTGGCTGTGTGTCAACAAGCAGGCCGTTGCTGCGGGCCACAGAGAACTGGTGGAACAACACAATAAACAGGCTGTAGCTCAGCCCATTCAAACAGTCACCGTGCTTTTCACTGTGTCAAATTTGATAACAAGCCTCATTATGTTTCACCATATGGTTCCTTCAATGTCATGCACATCTGCCACTGCAGTGATTCAACAGGAATTCACTGTTCATACATTGCCCTTATCCCCTCCTGCCTGGACCTGAACACACTGAGCGGGGCCATCTTCAGTCACAATAAGTATTCTGCTGGCACAACATTACAGCCCGTATGCCATTACACCAAATCCCCTTGGGTGGGATTACCGGCAGGCAATTCATAGCAGTACTCAGCAAACTATGAATTACTTGTCAAAGCTCGTCATGCAGAGTACCAGGGCCATAAGAGGGGGGGCTGGAAGTGAGCCCTGGTGATACTCAATTATAGCAGGACAAAGGCGTGCGGTGCGGTGACATGCTGAGGAGAGGAGGAGCTCTGGTGACACGAGAGACACAGCAGTGCGTAAAATTGTAATTCTGTTCTTGGTGCGTTGGTAAGCCCTCCAAATGGAATTCACATCAGGGCGAGCTTTGTCTGGATTTCTCATATGCGGAGACCCGAGAAAAAAAAACGAGGTGAAAAAACTTCCTATTTATGACAGTTAATAGAAGCTGCGGCTCGTGGTCACAGCGGAATGGTTTAGCGGCGAATGGGCACGTCTGTGTGGTCACTTCCCTTCCAACTGTCGCCGCCACTTTGCAATTAAAAGTTGGAGGCCTCCCGTGTGAAAATGACGCCAGAGCAAAACCAGCTTGCACATTAATGCTCTTGTCTAACCGCATCAGAATGAAAGAGGCCAACTTGGCTGCAGGAATAAAACCAGATGACGGAAATGTTTTCTCAATGTGATCAAAGTGAACAGGCTCAATCTGCTCCCGGCTGGCTTCCTGACTCACTCTGCTAAACTGTGTCTCCACAAACTTTCCTCCTTCAAGTGGATACAGAGGAAAAGCTAATTAGTGCACACCAGTGTTATTATTCATGAGTTTTTTTTTTATCCTGATTATCTGTGTGGGCGCGAGCAGGCTCCACTTCACCATGACCTTGATGAATGGATGGAGTCTTTCTCCTTTTTTATTAAAAAACAAAACCTTTACACCTACTTCATCCCCAACCCTGTTTTCTTGGATGAATCTCAACAAATGCAACAACCCTATTTTATTAGATTGGCTCGGCAATTAGTTTTTATATTTCAGCTTGATTCTTTTGGTGGGATATGATGATGATGATGATGATGATGATGATGATGATGATGATGATGATGATGATGTGATAGAATGTGTAAATGTGATCTGTAAAGATTTTTGTGTAAAAAAAACATGATCAAAATCAATTTTTGAGCGAGAATAAACACAACATGTGTAGAAAAACACATCTTATTGGGATTAAAGAGCAACTCATCTTGCTGTGGTTGGTCTTATACCAGCTGTGGAGATGAAAATCACCCAGATTGTGTAGTTTGAAATGCAGCATTTTAAGGGTGTGCTCTTTCATTTTCTGTATTCTGTCATTCTGAGACATAAACTCAGACATGCATGATGCTGCGGACAGAGCAGACCTCCTGTCCGATTGTTCATACTGACGTAAACCCCACTGTAGCTGTGAATCACAGTTTAGAGTTTCATACTTTGTGTTGTGGCTCCAACTGAAATAATTGAAGGCTGTAAGAGAAACAAACTTCAACACAGGATAGAGCAAGAGCACAAATAGGACACATCCAGAGTGAAAATAGATACTGAAACGCTCTATTCAGTATATTCAGTCATTAAACCAACAACTGTCTTCTTCCTGAATAATAAATCAAAGAGGTGAGGTGAACGGCTGTAAAACTAGGTTCTCCAATCAAAAATGAAATGTGAAGACAAATGTGCTTTGAGGCTTCAGGAAAAAAGAAGAGCAGCAAATATATACAGAACGTCTGAGACCAGGTGAATACTTTGTTATCTCCACCACTGAAGTTATGTTTATTATTCATGTTTGTCTGTTTCTTTTTAAGAAAGATAACAAAGAAACTACCGGACGGATTTCTAGGAAAGTTGGTGGAAGGATGTGGTCAAAAAAGATCACCTTAGGTTTTGTTGCGGCTCCAGATCTTTAATTACATTTTTAACATTGACATTTTTGGATCCAATCTGGATCCAAAATCCAGAATCTGGTGGTGTCATTGCGGTGTCTGCTTTCTCATCTGATGCATCATCACTAATAGGCCTAAAAACCTGTAAATACCAATGTGTAGCTGAGAAGCATAGAGAAGCCTTGGCTACAAGGCTTGTACTATAAGCTATACTGAGTACTTTACGTTGTCATTCATTCCTGTACATAGATTTTAGTTTTAAAGCAACGATCTTATGATGTATAAACTTATTCGGTCAGTTCCTCTCTCAGCACAAAAATAGTTCCTGTACATGACTCGTGTTATGTCTGAAGGTTCACAGGGACTGATGGTGTTTCCAAAAACAGCTTGAGATATGCAAACATCCTGAGGCAAATGTTTGTTCCGGCCAAGGAAATGACTGCTGAGGGCCATGCTCCACATCAGACCACTGCACTGGCTGCTTAACAAAAGATTAAGATCAGAGCATGTTCACCATTCTAACAATCTAACCAACCTAAATCTGAAACTATAATGTAACATGATGTAACAGAAGGACTTGTAACTGATGTAGCTTTGTAAATTGTTGCATTAAAATATATATAAATAATGGATATTTTAAAATAGATACAACAAGCTCATTTGGAATTAGTATATTGATTTATATATATTTATTTCATACAGTAAATTGGAGTTAAGGTATTTTGTAACTTGGGTCCAGCAAACTCAATGGCCAGAGGCAACTTGTGACCTGTATTTATTCCAAGTAGATTCGCCATGCAGTGACTTTTCAATGGTGAAGTAAATATAGAAAGAAATAGTAAATAATCACATGGCCCTGTGATTGGCTGGTGACCCCTCCAGAATCTAGTCATTAATCTTATGATATTCTTGCTGGTGTAAAACCAAAAACATTTAAACAGTTTTTCTTTTTTCAAAAACTCTTCCAAAGTAGTTTCACTAAGTTCCTTTTCACCTCTTCACCTGGGCAGCCGGCCTCAGACTGACTGATGCAAAGTCCAAGGGGATTTCAGAAGCATTTCCATAATGCAAGATAATAGCCAGCAGTTGCAGACTCAATGACACAGAGTTACATCATGCCTTGAGGTAAACAGCCACACTGGGCTTGATCGAATCTCAATGCATCAGTGCGGCCAATGGAGATAAGGATGTATTCAGCAGAGCGTCTCTCTGTCGGTCACCTGGGGACCACACACACTCTGCCAGATGTCTCCGGCAGCTGAAACTACAGGGGTCAGTTCTGCTAGTTGTCAATAGTGTCAATATTTTGTGAACAAAGATTGTCGATTGATTTAGTGATGATTAGATGTAGAGCTAAGTAGATTATTTCCTCCTCAATTCATTTACTCAGTTGATTAATCAGTTTTCTTGGTTGCAAGTAAAGCTTTCACAGAGTTTCACGTGTGTAACAAATGAATAAAAGCAGACAAGGCAGATCAAATCAAAATAATAAAAGGACTAGAGAAAATTTAAAACCATAAATATAAATACGATTAGACAATAGAATAAAAAGCTGATGTCAACCATTTCCAAAAGCTTCCATGAAGAGAAATGTCTCAAGAGGGAATTAAAAAGCAGCTATTACTAAAAACGGCAGTAAACCTACATCATAAGTTCCCTGAACACAAAGCAAAAACCCAAAGATTCCTGTTCATTATCATTTTAGACAAAAAAGTTCCCATTTGGGAAGCGTAAATAGATATTCTGAAAGAGCTTTAGATTAATTTTCTGGTCATGCAAATGTATTATCTAATGAATCGTTTCCGCCCCGATAAAGACAATGAAGACAATACAAGCCGCAACTTTATGGCTGTTTTCCTTTATGGTTTCTTCCTGTACAGTGAGAAACAGCAGCAGTGTAAGGACACAGCTCACGTAGCTTTCCTGGTTCTCCCGGCCGAAGCTCACACAGCTCACTGATAACATATTGCTGTGCATCAAGTGTAAATACAAAAGAGAGGGTCGGATATAAGAGCTGTGTGTGTGTCTGTGTGTGTGTGAGATTGTATGTATATATCAGAGGGAGACAGAAAATGATAAAAAGCAAAGCCCAGGAGTCAGGTTACCTTCCCTTCAAGGGTCAGATAAGAAAGCAGCAATCTAATTTGCAGTCAGGAGCACTTTGAATGACATCCATTGATTAAAATGTCTTCTGTGAGAGAGGACAAATACAGTCTTGTATACATCATAATCAGACCGAAAACAAAGCCACTCAAGCCTGGGCTCCCTGCGGGGTTGACGCTGCTGTGGTGAATCAATATCTCAATTCAATTGTAAACAGTGCTGGGTTTCCACGGGGAAGTTGTCAGGGGAGTCGGCGGCGTGAGTGTTGACCCGTGAATCAAAGCTCGATTGCAGCAAGGGAAAGAGAGAGAGGACGATCATACCTTCATGATTTTAATGTGGACTCTAGCTGCATTTCAATGGGATTTGAGCCGGGGGGGGGGGGGGGGGGGGGTGATCAGGCTGCAGACCCAGACTCACCCGCAGACAGACAGACACACAGATGAGAGCAGTGGATAATAACACGGATACAGCGGGGGTGACAACTTATTCTAGTGTGAGTAATAGTCTTGTTCATTAGGAGTGACGGGGGGGATCCCCAGACGGAATTCAACTAAATGGAAAAGCTGTGAAGCTGAAATGTGAGCTCTTACACAGATGAGTTTTAGAAAGGTGTATATCTACCTTCTACACGCACGCTGGCACACGCACACACACACACACACACACACACACACACACACACACACACACACACACACACACACACACACACACACACACAGCCACACACACACAGAGTCTCCACGTTGGTTTTCGATTTCAGTTATGTTTCATTTGTTTGAATGAGTATAGCCATTACTCCAAAAGCAATAAGGCAGCACACAACAGAATAATGCAAGTTGACATCATATAAACTATGCCATGATTTTGAATAAAAAAGTCTTTAAAATGAATGAGGGAACTGAAAAATCATACTATATGGGCATACTATAGCTGCTCTTGAAATAATGTACATAGCGGGTGAGGAGTGCCGTCTTCTCCCTGACGTGTTGGCAGATGTCCCTCTGTCTTTCTGAGACAGCTTCTCCTTAAGCCTCTGTTTTCATTTGGAGAGATTATGTAATCCTGTGTTCATGATGCCGCTCTTATTACACAGATCCCTGCAGAAGTATTGGGGTCCTGGTGGTCACGAGCCTTCCAGATTTCAGGAAAAGTCAGGAAATCCCACTCTCATGGCCATATTGATCAAGAGTTAGGGAAGCTTCTCTCAGCTTAGAGCCATGTGGTGCCAGCGCATCCACCCACATGCTCATTTGCTCCAATATTACAGTGCCTTGCATAAGTATTCACCCCCTTTGGACTTTTCTACATTTTGTCATGGTATAACCACAGATTCAAATTTATTTCATCGTGAGTTTATGTAATGGACCAACACAAAATAGTGCATCATTTGGAAGTGGGGGGAAATATTACATGGATTTCACAATTATTTACAAATAAAAATCTGAAAAGTGTTGAGTGCATATGTACTCACCCCCTTTACTGTGAAACCCCTAACAAAGATCTGGTGCGACCAATTGCATTCACAAGTCACATTTGCAAGTCACATAATTAGTAAATAGGGTCCACCTGTCTGCAATTTAATCTCAGTATAAATACACCTGTTCTGTGACGGACTCAGAGTTTGTTGGAGATCATTACTGAACAAACAGCATCATGAAGACCAAGGAGCTCACCAAACAGGTCATGGATAAAGTTGTGGAGAAATATGAAGCAGGGTTAGGTTATAAAAAAATATCCAGAGCTTTGAACATCTCTCTGAGCACCATAAAATCCATCATAAGAAAATGGAAAGAATATGGCACAACCGCAAACCTACCAAGAGGAGGCCATCCACCCAAACTGAAGAGTCGGACAAGGAGAAAATGAATCAGAGAAGCAACCAGGAGGCCCATGGTTACTCTGGAGGAGTTGCAGAGATCCACAGCTGAGGTGGGAGAATCTGTCCACAGGACAACTATTAGTCGTCTACTCCACAAATCTGGCCTTTATGGAAGAGTGGCAAGAAGAAAGCCATTGTTGAAAGGGATCCATAAAAAATCCCGTTTGGAGTTTGCCAGAAGCCATGTGGGAGGCACAGCAAACATGTGGAAGAAGGTGCTCTGGTCAGATGAGACCAAAATTGAACTTTTTGGCCTCAATGCAAAACGCTATGTGTGGCGAAAACCCAACACTGCCCATCACCCTGAGCACACCATCCCAACAGTGAAACATGGTGGTGGTAGCATCATGCTGTGGGGATGCTTCTCTTCAGCAGGTACAGGGAAACTGGTCAGAATAGAGGGAAAGATGGATGGAGCCAAATACAGGGAAATCCTTGAAGAAAATCTGATGCAGTCTGCAAAAGACTTGAGACTGGGGCGGAGGTTCATCTTCCAGCAGGACAATGACCCTAAACATACAGCCAGAGCTACAAAGGAATGGTTTGGATTAAAGAATGTTAATGTCTTAAAATGGCCCAGTCAAAGCCCAGACCTCAATCCAATAGAGAATCTATGGCAAGACTTGAAGATTGCGGTTCACAGACGGTCTCCATCCAATCTGACTGAGCTTCATCTTTTTTGCCAAGAAGAATGGACAAACCTTTCCATCTCTAGATGTGCAAAGCTGGTAGAGACATACCCCAAAAGACTTGCAGCTGTAATTGCAGCGAAAGGGGGTTCTACCAAGTATTGACACAGGGGGGTGAATACTTATGCACCCAACAGATGTCAACTTTTTTGTTCTCATTATTGTTTGTGTCACAATAAAATTTATTTTGCACCTCCAAAGTACTATGCATGTTTTGTTGATCAAACGGGAAAAAGTTTATTTAAGTCTATTTGAATTCCAAGTAGTAACAGTACATAATGGGAAAAAGTCCAAGGGGGGGTGAATACTTATGCAAGGCACTGTATATGGATGGTTGTCTATGGGACGCAAAAGTGGTCAATATTAAATTAGTAAATAAATAATAATCAATTAAACATATCAGACATTTTAATTTATAAGCTTTTCGATTTAAAATATATATTTAAACACTAATAAACTATAAAATAATTGAATATGTTATTTAAAGAAGTAACTCACCATGAAACGTTATGTATTAAGCTTCATTTATTTGGGAGTAGCTTTTTCAAAAGTTTCTTTTTCCGGCTAGCTTGAGATATCTTTTGATCAAAGCCACCTTTAAGTCGTGCTTGATTAAATTAACACTATCAGGAGTTATAGTACATTAATTAATGACCCATTTAATGTAATACATGCTAAATTATACAGCAAATTTTCGAATTTATTGTGCCAAATTTAGCTAAATTGCTAGCATGTGGTGAACCCTTACTCGTTGTTTCTTATACTATTATTTAATTCATATATGTCAGTCATTTATTTAATATTGAGCACTTTTCGGCTCCATATATTTCGGTGCAGCCGTGTAATTCTCTCATCTCGTCTGTTCTCTGTCTTCCACCTCCTCCAAACATCACAGTTCAATTCTCCTCCAAGTCTCATTACAACTCATTTGATGACAAATAAAGGATTTACATCCACTCCGTAAAAGCATCAGCAACATCCATTCAGATTCCAAATCCTGACATAATAATTTACACAGGGAGAATTTGCGAGCATGGCTTAAGGGCCTGCGGAGTTCTCTTAAGTGCGGTTCAAAGCCGAGTTAAGTGTGGGAATCAGAATCCTTTCTCCAGAGACTAATAGTGAGAAACACAATAACATCCTTTTGATCTCTCCTCCAGCATATTTTCCTCTACACTTCTCCCTCTCCTTCATATGACTCATTCATCTCTCCATTCTCTGGAGAAAATATGCTAATCAGAGCAAGCAGGATATTGTTCAGCATCAGCAGTATACAGCGCGAGGTGCAATGCAGGGGTATAGGGCGGCAAATCTTATTGTCACCCTCATTATGGCGATGGTATGAACACTTTCCTGACTGGGGAGTATCTGTTTTATCCTGATCCATAAAAGATGAGTTGTTGGCTGATTTCTTTCAGGACCTCGATGAGCAAAGCCGCCAACAAAGAGGCTTACATTCTCTTTTCCTGCCGTTTCCTTTCACGGTGATAAAAATCAACGATGATGAAGAGTAATCGCTTTTAACCCTAATTTCCATGTGTAAGATACAGTTTTATATTCAACAGTTTAATACCACGCTCATGTCTCTACAATGAGAGGCTGCTGGTTAGCGTTAATCGTTCATGTTTCCTGACTGATGGTGTGGAGTAGCTTTTTAAGTGTTCAATTCATTCTCATTCAGTTTTAATTGCAGAGCGTCAAATCACAACATACATCATCTCAAGGCACTTTACATAGAACGGTGGAGACCTTACATAACACATAATTGTCCTTTCAGAAAATAACTGTATCGCCAGACCTATAGTTTAAAAATATAAGGGGTCTTTAACACACAGTATTGTGAGGGTTATATACATGACTCCTATATGGGCTTACATTCAAATGAGTGTGAGTGCGTGGGTTCATGTGTGTGTGTGTGTGTGTGTGTGCACTGATCAATGCATCAGGGATGTTCTGGACCCACAGAGGTTCAGTTAGGGATTAAGGCCAGTTTCTAACCGCTCCACTCTCAGGACCCATTGGATAAATCCAATCCTCTCAGATCCACAAAGGGCGGCTGAGATGCGCACACAGTTCAATCAATACCCTCTGTTTCTTTGACACTCGTGTCAAGGTCACGCCCGCAGCCAAGCCTTTGGGAAACATGAGCAGATAAATAGATGAGCACTGGGGCCATTGAAATGCATTATGGTAGCCAGGAGCTCAAAGTTGAATTTATTTATAAGATATTGGATGGGAATAAATTAACGTCATGAAAGTCGTTTTAATCTCTTATATCATATTAGATGTCGCTTGCAATATCGGCGCAAGTCTGAGGGAAAGATGATGTATGAGGGGATAAGGGAAGCTAATCACTGCTAAATAGCACCTCCAGTGATTTTGGGGATATTGAGAACCTCCTCTCCGTCCTCTCCGGCACAGATGGATGCGTCGCTGAGCCCCGTTATTAAACCCACAGGAGAGGCCTATTTGTCTCCAGTTTATGGTGCTCACATTTCAAAATGTTCAAAGGAAACAATCCGTCTGTGCCTGAGAGGGACATCATAACAATTTTCTCCTCATAATATGCTTCTTGTATTCAACAAACATATTATACCGAAGGGAGATTAACCCTTGGCTGTTTGTCGCTTTGGGACCTGCTGCAGTTTTAAAGATGTGTTGGAGATACAGGGACGAATCAGTTGTTTACGTCTTAATTACACTAGTTTTGTCTTGGTAGTTATATTTTCTTATATGTAAATTATGCATTGAACCAGTGACCATTTAAAATAAAAAATAATTCTGTGTTTGTTTGTTTTTTTGAGTTGATGCAAGAAACTGCAATGATTGAGGAAGATTTTTGAATTCATAGTTTGGAGTATTGTTTTTGTTGAGAAATCAACAATAATTTGCTTCATAAGTTGAAAATTATAGCTCTGACTCTAATTTGTGTATGCTCTATTTAATAAAAAGGTTTTATTAGTTGTTGAATAATACAAATAACTGTAGGAAGAGAGGATCTTTTCACGAATAAAACTTGTGTGACACATTCATTGCAAAGGGCCGTGCAGTATTTACTGATAATGATGAACTTAAACAGCCTCTTTAAGCCTAAGATAAATGTCAGTGGAGAATATGAGTCACAGTCAATAGAGACGGATGCTGATGGGTTTTCTGAAGAGTATAATTTATCTTTATTAGAGGCTTCGTCACTTCACTGTGTTCATTTCTACTGTGATCTCCAGCAATTACAGTTATACAATCCCCCAAACACACACACACACCTACACACAGGCCCCATACACACCTGGCATTAACATGTGGTTTTTGTGATATTAATCTGATCACGTGTCCACATTCTTTTAGCAGGTTATTTAAAGAACCTCCTACTCCACTGATGTCATCTGAGCCGCCGCAGTTTCACTAAGAATCAAATCTTTTCTTTCTCTACTCTTTGATTTGTTTGAAACCAACCAGCACAATATCATCACTGATCTCAACATGATGATACATTATAGCCTTAAATTGGGAAAAGGTTTACACATTGACTTCCATTCACTGTACACATCTGAACAAAACCTTACCCCTAACTTTAACTATGGCCACTTAATGCCTATGTTATACAATACCCCCCCCCCCCCCCCCCACACAAACACACACACACTGATAAACTGCATAAAAACACACATGCAACATGCCACTCAGATACACTTTCAAATCATGGACTTTTTATTCACTATTTACCAATTAATAACATTTGTACAAATCAAACATCTCCTCCACAATGTGAAGTGGAAATAAAAACAAAAACGTTTAACCAGTGATTCACTCAATTTGCAATTTTTTTTTTCAATCGCGATTTTCTTCCCTCAGATACGGGTTGTCCTCCTCGGCCACCGTATGCTATCGTGGCGTTTCCCTGCTGAGTGAAGTGTCAGTGAACCTGAGACCTGTTATCTGTCAGTTCCACGGAATCGAACCAGGCTCATCACACACACAGAAACACACAGCGGACCGTGTTTCCTGTAGCGGTTCAGGATGAGACGCGCCAATCTGGGTGAGAAACAAACCTTCACGTTCCTGTTTCTTAAGCTAACCCTTAGCTTGTTTGCTAACGCTAGCCGGTGTTGTGATGCGATGTTATTAGCGGGGTGTCGGTGGACTGACGTGGGATCAGTGATGCTGTGTTAACCGTGGTTGTGTCCCGTGCAGGTGAAACAGGCCCCGGGGGGTATGTGGCCAGCGGGTACAGTGTTCACGAGGAGGAGAACGAGCACCTGCAGGAGGGACTAAGAGCCAAAGTCACCGCGTTGAAGAGTGTGAGTTTCACCTGATGACGCGAATCAGCTGCTGGGGACACGAGTGTGTGTGTGTGACATTAATGTTGTGATACTGGTTTCCACAGCTGACTATCGACATCGGAACGGAAGTCAAATACCAGAATAAAATGCTGGAGGAGATGGTGAGTTCCGCTTCAATACTGAAACTAAATATCAACAGTAAATATGCATATGCAGATACTTGTATTAAAAACCAGTCCTACACAGTGCAATAATACTTCCTCAAAAGTACAGATATATGATATTGTGTAATTTATTTCATGTGACATATGTAGTGTCCCAAATGCCCACTATGCAAATATCTCCTTACCAACGCTGTTATTAAATGTAGTCGAGTTCAGAAAGTACATTACTTCTATCTGGAATGAAGTATAGTACATATAGTAAGTAAGTTACGTGACTTAAAAGTAAAATATGTTATGTTTTGTATTTTATAACTATACTCATTTAGAACACATCCTCTCTTGCAAAGAAATGTGCTGCATTTCAAATACTAAGAAAGTGAATCTATTAGAATTTTGTGTAGTTTAATCTATATTTTCACTGGCTGAGTCACGTATTTAGGGTGTAAAAAGTACTAAAATACCAAATAACTACTTAACAAAGCTGCTATTAAATGTAATAATCCAGAAAGTAAATTGCTTCTATCTGAAATGTGGTATAATTAATGAAATTACTCAATGTGTGCTTTTATACAAACTGAATATTTTTTAGGTTTGTATTAGATTTCCTTTTTTATATTTGGGGGGGTGGGTTCTGTGTAAGCCATCGCTGGTTTTGTCTGAACCCCATACATATTTTTAACACTTCCTAATATGTATTTATGTTGTATGAAATAAACTAAACTAAATTAAAGTTAACCAAATATAGTAAATTCAATTGGTTACATTCCGCCGTTGTAAGATATGAATCGAAAGTGGACTGTATTTATTAAGAACTTTTCTAGTCACCTTTACTCACACAGACTGTAGGAGCCAGGTTTTGACCTACTGGTTAGTGGCCGCTCTGTCTCCTGAGCTGCCTGTTACATAACAATTATCATTATCATGATCATTTTCTGGACTTGGGACTTTTACGTATCTCTTTCCCACACTAGGACTCAGACTTTGACTCGACCGGTGGCCTGCTCGGTGCCACCATTGGCAGAGTGAAGCAGCTGTCCAGAGGCAGTCAGACCAAGCTGCTGTGCTACATGCTGCTCTTCTGCTTCTTCGTCTTCTTCGTCCTGTACTGGTTCATCAAGCTGAGGTGATCGGAGGAACCTCCTAGAGTTGGCCCTTTGTAACTTCACATCTCCCTCCTCCCACAGTCGCTGCTGCGTCTCAAAACTAGACCAGCATGATTCTGAGGATGATGATGACAGGCAGGGGTTTCAAAATAAAGTGTTCAGCTTTACAGGGGGCCAGTGTCTGTGAGCATTTCATACCAAGACCCCAAAATAGAGTCAAGAAAGGACAGATGCTATCTGATGTCTTAAACAGTAAAACTAGTTTAGGAAGTTGAAACGGTCTGAGGTGATAACTGATCACATGTGTCACGTACACCCTAAGTGGATGATACCAGTATTTGTATGTCCTAACAGCCCAATATACCTAAAGTGAGAAGATGAGAATACATGAAACCTAATATAACTGGAGAAGATACTGAGTCAGACACCTTACAGCAACAGATCTGTGGATTAGTTTTTCCACCACAGCCTTTGCTTGGTGACTAATAATAACTATTGTTCATGAAAGTGCTAACATTGTAGAATGTTAAAGGAAATAAACTGGTGTATTTTTGATTCAAGAATGAACGGAAACACCAAGATTTGTCAAACAGTAAGCAACCATGTCCTTCATTACTGTTCTAATTGTTGTAAAAATGTTTTTTTTAATGTAAATAAAGACGTTTTATGCAATGTATTGACCATTGTACGCTATTTAAACATATAGAGAAAAATACAATGAAAAGAAGAAACTGAACTTGGACGGATATCTTTGTCACAGACTGCCAGAATCCTTTCTGGTCATTTATCTACACAGCCACTTTATACACACAACTTAGCTCATCTATCTAAAAATAAATTTAGTCGTAGAATTAAATATTAATCAATCTTTACCATAGCACACTACAAATGCCTTAATAAACTTCATTATTCTGTGTTTGAGCACGAGTTTCATTCAGACCAGTTTTGTTAGAACAAAGGCAAACCGAGTTGAAGAGAATCAGAACTGCACTTAGGTGATCTGTAAGTCCGTTTCAACAATTAGCTCATTATGAGCAGAGCTGCGGCATCAGTCTCAGTGTCAGCTGTTGATGACATCACTTCCTGGGAAGCGTGTCCATGTATTTGCATATGATTCCCAGCATGACCTCATCAGCCCCTCCACCAATCGACATTAACCGGGAATCCCTGTGGAAAGGACAAAGTTAATACAGTCGAGGGTTGGTGCAACAGTATGTTTTGCTGCTACATTATTTGCCCCGCCACTAGGTGTCCCACTAGAGTAAAGTACCGGCTCAGACAATCTACATCAAACGCTGTTTCTTGATTAGACATTGAATAAACAAGGTCAGAGGCTTCCTGTAGCGAAGTGTTGGCCTTTGTTTATTCAGAGTGTAATCACGTAAACTTCACTGCACGACTTCGAGAATTTAATTGATTATTTGATCGCATGCTGTGTTTCCGTGGCAACCATCAATTAGTCTGATTTCAGCTTTATTGTGAAGGAATTCAAAGGTCTGTATTTATCTATTTAAAAAGTGCTTTTCAAGTCTTGATGACTGCTCACAGGGCTTCACAGGAACAGGTTATTGCCATTCACCTATACATTCATACAGTCTATGAGCAGCACTTTTGGTATGAGGGGCAATTTGCAGTTAAGTATCTTGCCTAAGGGCACTTTGGCATGCAGATTGGAAAGACCGGGATCGCACCGCAGACCTTCTGGTTAGAGGACGACTGCCCCCTCAGCCACAGCCGCCCCTGAATTAGCCTTTGACATCATTTAAAATACATTGACCGAAAACTTAATTGAGATTTTGCCAGCTGGGGAGACTGCTGTTGCCATAGAAACATCACCATGTTCACAACAAAGAGCACACCGTTGGCAGCCCAATAGAAAACCGGTTGGATCCGAACCTTCATTAGCGGTTTATCATTTGTTTGTTTGGAACGATGTCAACAAAGTGCAAAATAATGAAACTGAACATCGCAGTACAATGTGTTATAAACCTTTGTAAACAAACTTTTACAGATATATTGTTCGTCTCATCGGTCTCACCTGTAAAATCTGCTGACCATCACTTCACTGGTGAAACCCATCCCTCCCCAGAACTGGAGACAGCTGTCCCCCAGTTCTCTGGCCAGACGACCCCCCTTCAATTTGGCCATGGACGCCAACTTGGTGACATCATTACCTTTGATGTACAATGCTGCGAAAAGATGTATACGAAAGGAAAAGAGAAGTAAGAATGTATGGAGGAGCACATCAACGATGAAGAGTCATTGGTGTTTTTCCAACTTCGATATTTTACCCGTACAACTGATCAATGCTTCGATTAAAGAAGAGGAACTTGTGTGAACTTTGTGATTTCTCCTGTTCGGTATGTGAGGAGTTTATTTGTGTGTTTGATATGAAACCTACCTGTTTACAAACACATGCAAAAGCTTTGATTTCTTACTGGCATCAGATGCATGAATTTATATGAAGCTGCTCCACACTGAAGTGATTATAAACCAGTCTAATACAAGGATAACTGTTGACCTTTATTCAGAATTTGAAAAGCTGCGCACAGTCTGTCTGATGTAGCTGTAATGGAAAACTAATGACTTTTACATACAGAGCATTTTCTAACAGAAAGAATGTGACCAATTTTGTTCTAAGGGAATAAAATACACAGCATTTAACTGAAGTAATAAGTAGATAATGACATTTCATGGAAAAACATAAAAGCGATGGTAGGATAGATCTGAAAATATCGCTTGGAATCTCATTTCGATTGAATAGTAGGAAATAGTCGAATAGAAAGTAATCTGAATCACTGACTGAAACTCTTCCTTGTGTTGCTGTGTCAGTCAAGTAGTAACCAGTTGTGATGCTAACACCACCAGTGATTGTGCTTTCTACAGCCAGATAATCACAGACATGTCTCACTACCTAACACTGAGCTGTCCTCCTGCCCGGTGCCCTCTTGTCTTTAAAAACAGACCTGCTGGACATATCAGCCACTCAGGGCTAGTTTGGCAGTCACATCATCGTTGTAGAGTTCAGACGATGTCAGACTTTGCTACAGACGCCTTGGTCTTATCTGTGGTAACGTGTTCCCAGAGGACACGTGTCTGCAATCACTGGCTGGGATTTTCCTAAAATACTACACATGCAAATCAAGCTGGGTTGTTCCCTATTCAGACTTTTATGAGTATTTTAATGATGTGTTATCTCTTTTAAGAAAATCACCTCAATATGGAAAACAGGGGATGTTCCAGATATATATTTGGAAAATAAAGTTTTTTTTAACCCACCGACTGTTCTCATTACGTTACTCAATCGTCTCCATGCTCTGAACCAAACCTGGTAGATGCTCAGAGGGAACAGAGCCGCCCAGATGCAGCAAACACGTACGTTAATCGTTCTTTTGTTGTTATGCCTTCCCTCTTATCAGGTGACCCTACCTGTAGCGCAGTGGAGGAGGGAGCGGAGGAGCTCAACCTCCGTCTGCAGCTCAGCCAACCTGAAGTGAACCACCTGGTTGTGGAGGACGGGCTGCTTGAAGATCTTCCTCTGCTTCGTGTACTTGATGGTGTCCTGAATGACGTTGTCCATCATTGTCAGGACTAGAGATGTAGAGATCGGAGAGACAGAGAGAAAGAGGGGATGGCAGGTTTTACTGGATGCCAACAGCTGTGAATATTTGTTCTTTATGTCTCTTATTTTTACGCCTCCGCACCATCTGTTCGTCCAATTGTTGCGAGCAGGATATCTCATGAACGCTTTTAGGGAATTTCTGGGACTCATGGATCAACAGGTTCGATTTTGGTGGTCAAAGGTCAGTGACCTCTGAAAGCACAGTTTTTGCATGTCCTTGTTTTTGCCTTATCTCTCCAGCGCCGTCAAATAATCCTTTTCACATTTGACACAAACATTCAAATGAACTTGGATTTCATTTTGGATCAAAGGTCAAGGTCACAGTGGCTTCAAAATACTCCTGTGATATCTCAGGACTGCTTGAGATAATTACTTCAACTTTTGATCAGTTGTCACTTGGAGTCAAAGAAAAAGTGATTATGTTTCACTGGTCGGAGGGCCAAAGGTCACAGTGACATAATATGAATTTGGAAAAGTATTTAGAAGTATGTACACAGAAACTGCACTGGCATACGCCTGCAGTGCAGTAATTCTAGTTTTATTATGATGAATAAAACCAGACAGACTAACACATCAGTGTCAGTGATATCACATACTTTCACCTCGGCTTTATTTCGACATTTTCATTATGTCTGCCAAAGAAAATATTGGCTCATCCCCGAATCCGATTATTAAAGGCAAACAGCTTTTTTAAAAGAGACTAATGGCTTAAAATATGTGACTTGAACTTACTGGAAACTAACATCAAAACAGGAGTCAGAGCACAAACTGTTCATTTTCATTTTCAATCCGGAGGAGGCAGATGAGATTCGGCGGAAGACCGATGAGTAAAATGAGTGAAAGATAAAGTGAGAAATTAAAGTAAACTGGGAATGATGACGTCAGATGACAGGATGTGCCTGGGAGATTTGGATCAACAAAGTAAAGCTCACTCACTATTGGCCACTGCCCACAGCCGCTCTTCCTGGAACTGAAGCATCTGGTAAGTGAAGCCCATGCCTTCCTCACCGATGATGTTCTTGCAGGGCACACGGACGTCATCGAAGAAAACCTCTGCTGTGTCCGATGACCACATACCCAGTTTCTCAATCTTGCGGGCAATGTGCACTCCTACGGTGGGAAAAAAAGGAAAAGAAAATAATCATAATAATCATGTGCACTAACTGAAACAAATGCTATTTAAAGAATGGATGTGCAAACATTGTCGAGAGGCCGAACATTCTGAAAGGTTCCGTCCCTGCCAGGCTGCCTGCTTATTGTAAAAAATGACCAAAGCCTTTTTCTGACATGAACGCCAAAGAAATCGGGTCCAGACATTATTTTCACGTGTGAACAACACAGCAGGAGATTGTCAGGGGCCGACACGTTCACAACAACAGGAACACGTCTGGAACATCGAGGCGAGGGGTGGCGTCTGGGTAGAGCTGCAGGACATGACGAATGCATTAAGCTGCAGAAATTACTTGTTTTTGTAGCAGCACATCAACACCAGCGCCAACCTTCATCACCGATAGGTCTCGGATTTTGTTGTCTTTTCATGTTGATATCTTTGTTGGCATATTCTCTGTGTATTGAACCTCTTTTTCATCCTAAGATATTTGTGTTATTTTCGTTGCTTTCACTTTGGCGTGTATGTTGTGTTTGAAACATCATCAACACGTCGTCTCTGGACGTTTTCCTTCTCACGTGGAGTCACTCTGACATTTTACCGACATTTTACTAGGGGACTTGAAGGACAAGTTCTAATAAATATCTGGAGCAACAGACTGGGACGTTGGCTCTCACATGCAGCTCCTCTGGACTCCTACCTGGCAGGTTCATGGGCAAACAGATGAGAGACTTGTTCTTGTGTGGGGGCCCGTCACTAGTGTTGGCAAGGAGGCACATCCAGTCCGCCTGGGTGCCGTTGGTGGTCCACATCTTTCCGCCGTTGATCACATATTCATCCCCTTTCCTCACCGCATTGGTCTTAATACCTGAATCAGTGGGTGTGTGAATGTACGGAGAGAGATAGAGGGGGAAGATGAGTGTGAGGACAGAAGGTGAAATGAAAGGTTTCAATGCATGAATGGATTCAAGAGTGTCAAACATAATTCATACCATTTCAGATAAAAGGAGGAAAGATTTGGTGAAATCTAACAACAGTGAGCTTTCAGCATGTTGTCCTCTACTCAGAGATCATCAGTGACAATCTGAGAACAGAACGATGTAATTTCTGGCTCTTCAATCATTTTGCATCATTACTGAATTTAAATAGGTCCCTCAGGGGCTAAAAAAAGAGGAAATTATAATAATAAATGAAAGGAAGATGATGACGGCGAGACGTACTTGAGACATCAGAGCCAGCTCCAACTTCACTAACTCCGAGGCAGGCCACTATGTCCCCCGTGATGGAGGGAAGGAGGAACTCTTTCTTTAGCTCAGCTGAACCAAACCTGCAGAAACACACATGTACAAAGACGTGAACAAACTCTCTGACACGAAGCAGAACTCAAGAGCATCTCCTCTCTCATACGAAGTGAAGTTGTGTAAAAGTCTTTAAATGTTCAGTGTAACTGTAGCAAACAGAACAGCAGGATTTGTGCTCTAAAACAACACTGCCATGTTTCAGGCATTCACAGCTCCAGTGGGACAGAGGATCCTGAAGCCCCATGGTATCCCCCTTTTTGTTTTTGCTGCTCTCTGTGTTTAAACCTTTTCCGGGCGAGTTTAGATCCTCTAATTAAGCTCCAGAGACCCAAAATGTCTGTTTCACAGAATTGTGCCATGTGCCACTGGCAGCTGCTTCCCAGCATGGGGACATCGCACAACAAGCCAAGGCCCTACCCGGGTCAGACAAACAATTACCAAATATATTAACACGCCTACTCTCTGGGGAGGCACTTTGATAAAGGGCTGTGCAACAGGCTGTATTTTTGAACATATAACTGTTAACATATGTGACACAGTTACAGAGGCGTGAACGATAAAGATTTTCACATTAAATTCTACTCGACACATGAAGCCAATTTTTGGTTCAGAGACTGAATAATCAAATGCATGTAATGGACATTAGAGGTAACGGGACCTCCTTACTGATCCCATAAAACAAATTGACTGTTCTATCGGGGGGAAAATGTTCAGGGCTTATCACAGTTATATCTATGCTGTTTAAATGATGTTAGTCATTCGGGAAAACAACAACTGTAATTGAGTGTGTGAGATTATTCTGCATTTGTGCACCAGTTCCATTCAGGATTCTCTGAGACCACTCAGTGATATCACAGCTGAGCACCTTATTTTTTTGTCGTATTTTTTGAAATTTCAGGAAAGACATTTGTCACATGAAAGCAAATAGAAGCCGAGAAAAATATGGGTGTGAAAACTGGACCCTAGGGTTTCCAAAGTTGCATTTGAGACCATAATCAATGGAATGTATGACCCTAATGTCAAGTATGATAAATATGAACAAATATCAGAACCAAATAATCTCGAAAACAACAGGTAGAGACAGTAGTAACACGATATCCAGGATAAACAGGGTGTCAGTTGTTAACATGGGTGTCAATACAAGCAATGCTTTTTTTCTCATTTCAAAATGAGAAACAGGCATGTAGGAAGAAAGGGTTTGAAAAGCCACAAGCGGCTCCAGAGCTGGTGTGAAAAAGCAGAGACATCGCTGCCTGAATCACTGATGAGGGGTGACTCATGCTAAGGAAAGGCAGCGGTGGAGGGAGACGAGTTACACACACACAACATGTGCAACTACCTGAGGACATAGCAGCCAAGCCAAACTATTAAAGAGTTGACGTGAGAGGGTGAAATAAAAAAACGCTGGAATCCAGTTATGCAACACTACTGTGTGTCTCTGGGACTGTACCTGGCCAACGCAGGAGTAGTCATGTCAGTTTGAACGCCGATGGCCATGGGGATGCCTCCACAGTGGATGTTGCCCAGCTCCTCTGCCACTGCGACACTGTAGCTGAAGTCCAGACCCATGCCTCCATATTCTGCACATGGACAAAAAATACACTGGTACCGCTGACAGTTCACTGTACAATTGCAGGCAGAGATTATTTTCCCATTTGCAATTCAGTTGAAAGAAGAAGAAACGTTGCCTTGAGTTTTCATCGGTTGGCTAATAAAAGCAGCCGATATGCACCAATATAATCTTTTATTTTACAGAATATAAATATTTATATAAGTTTATTTCATTCATCGACCAAACAAAACTGTTCAATTGCAAAGTTTGAATGAAAAGGAGGAGAAAGAAGAAGAATCTTCTATAATCTGCCCGTCTTTCACAAGACATTGATTAACAAAGCAAAAAATAAACAATGCAGAAAAGATGTGCATTTGTGTTTACATTTTATATGAACAAATGATGTTCCTTTTCCTTCTTATTTTCTGGGTATTTAGCCTTTATTTGATAGGACTCAATTAGGTGTGTGAGGAGAGGAGAGAGGGAAGACACGCAGTGAAGCACCTGGTCTGAACTGAACCTGCAGCTGCTAAGGACTCAAGCCTAACCCTAAATACATCCCATAGTCCTACCGCTACCGTCCCTGCATGTCTCCCCTTCATCTGCAGCGATTTAACTACAATACAATCAGTGCCTTCTGCACACATACACACACAGACACAATGCACACTGTTATTCGTACATGACTTTCTGAAGTGATCTGTTGGCACCGTATCATGCACTCTAATTGATGACGGGATGTTATCATTAATTGCTGTAGCTGTAATTATGTGTAAAAAGCCACTGCTGGGAGATGAGCAGTGCGAACAGCGGATGAGGTCCCCCGTCATCTCAGTGTCATCTCACATCTTCTGCTTTGTGTATGAAACCTGATTCTGATCTCTTTAACAAGCCCATTTACTGAATAAGTCAAAAATGGACGTCTATGTCTTTCATTATGACAGTGGAAACATTTGCTCAGACCCCAGGTCGTTAATGGAGTGGAGCAGTGCATTATAAACCATGTTTAAAACAGCGATTTGTGGCACTTATCTTGATAAAGAGCCATCTCTACACCTTTCCTTTGCCTTTGATCATCAAATGCAGCATCCATCGTGAATTAAATAGCCTGGGCTTATACTCATACATTCTTTTCTTTTCTGCCAGACACTCTAACAGCTAATGTTCCCACTTACATACTGCATTTCACTGGTAAACATCCAAGCATCCAAAACCTGTCAAAATAAATCATTATGAAAACGAAGGATCTCTGCGCAGCACAATTAGATTGGACCACAGCATCTCATGCTGGTGACAGCTATTCATGTAGGACAAAATCTTTTGATGGTAAAGTCCCGACAGCCGAAAGTCAAATCTGAGCATCTGTGAAATGCTCTGTGCTCAGTTTTTGGGTGATGGATACAAAATGCTGACTGACAGTGAATAATTATTAGCAAATGGATGACATTGAGGCTTGTTACGCTAAGAAAGTGATTTAATATCACCTGTCAGGCTAGTTATCGCGTAAAGAATAGCAAAGTGAAGCAGACTGTCTACAGAACGGGATTTGTAAAAAGCAAGCGAAAGAAATGGGGACAGAGAAAAAAGGGGCGATACAGTGGGATAAGCAAACAAGGGAGTGGGGAGAGAGAAAATAAGAGGAAACAGGTGTAGCTTTGCGGTGATAAGTCTCTGAGCGGCGGAAACCCCGCTGAGGTTAATGTGGATGAAGGGAAGCGGTGAGGTTTATCCCACTTTAAACATAACAGCAGGCCGCCTGGTTGAACAAGCAAGCAAGGAGAAAAGCTAACTCAATTCTGTCACATATGTTGATCCCCTACACACATCGTGAGTTTGTGCTGAGCAGCAGATGCTCCTCGACACATTTGTGGTCAGGTGGAGGATAGAGAGGGAGAGACGCTGCCTCTTTCATGTGATTTTCTATCTCTTCATAAATAAAAAAATAAAATAATTTCACAGAAATTTTATTATTTTACTTTATTTACTATTATTATTTGCTGTTTTTCTCAATAAATTTGCAATGCAATAACAATTCAGTAAATTGCTTTTATTTAAAAGGTAGATTTGAATTGAAATTACTACAACAGGAAATTATTTATAGTTATAATTTAAGAAGAATCATTCAATACATTTTTGGTATTGAATGTTAAACTTAATTTAGTTCTATGTTAAAATACAAATATTACACATTCTCAAGCTGACTGTGTGTATTTGTATTTGCATCTGTATTTAAAAAAAGATGTAGAGCAACTATATACATATATACATTTTCTTTTTACTGTAGTCTGACAGTCGGTTTTTGCCAACCTTTACTAGCAGATTTTTTTGGGGGGGTTCTTTTTACAGTGTAAAATGGAGATGTTCTCAATTCGCAATAACAAACGATGCTTTTGATCAGATGAAGACTGTTCACGGTGTTGCTCAAGAAGAAGAGAAAACTGTGTTGGCTGTCAGGGTTTTATCTGTCTGGCAGGAGACGAGGTCATTGCCATGGTGTGAACAGCGGATACCTGCGGATGTCAGCACAGAGGAAAACCGGCAGGGAGCCAGGGGTCATCCCTGTCTTCTCCCTCAACATGGCTGCCTGGGGAAAACTTCCTGTTCTCGTGTTTTGAAAGGTTATAATGTCTTTCCTTGTTCATGGGAAAGGGAAGAAAGTAGCTGTCCAGTTTTCGCCTCTCCGGACTAAATGGACACACTGTCCCGCTCCTCGAGTTGTCGACAGAAAGATATTTCCTTTTTCAAATATGTGGCAATAAATTTAGAGCACTGCACTTCATCATCTACTGCCAGAGCTCTGTTGTTTTCCTCCCTCATTTAATGGCATCATTGCCTATAAGGGAGCTCTAATTGGGAATTATGTGTTATGGCCATTTTGAAATGTTAACTGACGGCTATGATAACAGACAGCTTCTATTAGGCAACATCTTTACAACTCATTTTATAATTGAAACAACAGAGTGAGATAACGTTTGTGTAGAATGGAGCATCTAAAGGCAGATAACATTCAAACAGAATATCAAGACAACGCCACTTAATTAGCTAGATGAGTAGATAAATACTTTATTGATCCAGAGAGAAATTGAATTATGGATCAGTTCTAAAACAAGTGGATTTGCATTATCAATAAATTACAACCTCTCACCACAATTGCAGGTGTTTTGTTTTTATTACATACATAAGTGTTTTAAGGGCTCAGTCATTTGCTCAAGGCCTTTACTACGAGTTTTTTCAATTTTTATTGTATTTGACTCGAGTACCTTTCTGATCAAGCGCAGCCACCCACCTGATCCGTCATCTCTCCATTGAACAGGCTCTTTAATCCCTATTCCCTATTCACCCAGGGCCTCTAAATCAATTAATAACACAGTGCTGAGGTCGTCTGAGAGTATACCTCATTAGTCAGCACTGCGGTAATGGGACAAGTCTGAAGTAGCTACACTATTAACTGAAGAATTATGGTGCCCGCTTTGGTCATTCATAATATTGTAGAGAATATTATATCATATTACAGCAAAAATGACCAGAGAGAGCCCAAATCCAGAACATGATAACTGAGCAACTGCTTTTTATCTTATGACCACACAATGTTCACATATTAGCAGATTTTTATGAGAAGATTTTACATTTTATTGCCAGACTTGAATGTGTAATGTAAAACTTTTTTCTTCAATGTCTTAAAACAACCAGACCTTTTACATACTTTGTTGACTTGTGTACTTACATTATCAAACATGTTTCAGACAATGTTCAAACCCAGAGAAATCCCGGATCTTATTAAACGTCTCGTTTTGGTCATCTTTCAATAGAATCAAATCCAGTGACTAGAATCAGGTCAATTTAAACTGATAGTAGTCGAGTATAACTGTCCCTCTGTTGTCATTTTCTAGATATTATTTAATAAATGTAAATCTAAAGCATGTTCCTGGTGCTGTTGATCAAGCACCTGATAGTACAATGTGTTTTCACACGGTCTTCTGCTGGGCTGCTGCTGCTCCTCTCTAATCCTGGCGACTAATGCTTGAGGCTTGTTGAACTCAGCACATTTTAATTCCCTAGCTCTTCGTCTTCTGTGACCTACCACCCCTGTGGTGGAGTCTTCTTCACAGGACTCGCCGTGCAACGTTACTGTGAACAGATTTGTTCATTTCAGTATCAGTTGTCGGATAATCCACAACATCCGTTTTTACTACAGTGATACTATCAACGTGAGACAAAGATAATAGTAAAAGCAGGAGAACTCGCTGAGATTATTAAAGCGATTACTCTGAAATCAAATATGACAAACACTCCCTCATACATCTCTTCACATATTCAAAATAAGTTCAACTTCACAACCACAAATATGTGGTCCTCCTCTACTGTACAGCACTCATCCCACTCCCTCCTCCGGCCCAAACGCATCCCAGCTGGGTAAACATCTGGAAATGGTCTATACTGTAGCAGACAGCTGTTGTGGGGAGATGCTGTGACACCGGCACCCATCATCACAGTGGGAACATTTCAGAAACCAGACCAACTGTAATGTATGGCTGTCAAACGGAGCCAAAATGTGCGGAACATGAATTCAGCTGTGAAAAAAGACCTGCCAAGTGCTCAGTGGAGCGGAGGTGGTCAAGTCTGTGCTCACGCTGACGGATCCCTCCGTTTCTAATCTATTGAAGTGTGTTTGGATTCACCCACTCTGTTTCAGGGAAATTTAAATTGTAACTCTGAGTAACTTCTATGCATGTGTAGTCACTGGTAAAAAATGTTCCATCATTAAAACCATTAAAAAGACCTTTCAGACATATGACTGGTCATGTATTAGTCTTCATTTCTGTGTTAGTTATCTACTCGAATTCCCAGGAAAACAAATAGGCTTAAGTCTGTGCCAGAGATTGCCCTTTTAAACTTACACTGTAAAAGGAAAGTGTTAACCAACTTTAATGTCTTCAGTTGGGAACACACACATGAATTTAGTAAAAAAGTTACATATACACAATTGGTAACTGTACTTTAAAAAACTTGTTTCATTTCCATGTTGCCAAATGAAGCAATTTCTTTTTATATTTGGCAAAAGAAAATACTCAGGTATACTGTCAAAATACTTTCAGGATATATACAACTCATACACCATTGAGACACTAACGTGGGATGGACAAATATTCAGCAAGCACAGGCAAGGAATTGGCGTGTAGCTATTTTTAATGCTCTTTAATAAATTAATCAAATGTTATTTGAATAGCCTGTATTCAAGAATCACAATTTTCCTCAGAAGGCTTGATCTGTACAAGATGCAATATCCTCCGTCCATATCCCTCGACTACAGGGATGAAGACAATAAATAACTATATCACTATATTATTTCAGTATCAATTTGTGAACTCTAAAGCCTTCTGTGAGACACAACAGGCTAAAGAGTTTCTTCAGTTTATTTGGACTGGTCCTTATCATTTGCAGGAAGGTTCATTATCTCCTTAGATCCTTTCAAGCATTTCTCAAAGTACAAAAATGCTTCTGGGTCTTTAAATCAAACAGATTTTTTCTTATCTCTGTGCTTGCGATAAAGCTCCCAATCTCACAAGATTAATTTATGAGTTATCTCCAATAAAAACACAAAAATGTCATCTTAAATTTCACCTCAGAGTCAAAGGGGTACGAGGCTATCCCAGCATGCACTGCCAGTCAATTACAGATCTAACAAAGATACAGGTGGTCAAACAAACCCAGACTTTCACTGCTGTGGGCAATTAGATGGCAAACTCAGTTTCCCATCCACCAGGGAAATTAAACTTTACCTTGGAGGTTATCACTATTGAGCAGCTGCATTACTCTAATGTTTGCCTATGAGAGTGAATGTGCTACATTTGTAAAGACAAACATCTGAAACTCTTACCGACTGGCTTGTTGACTCCCAGGAAGCCGGCACTACCTAAGATCTTGAAGATTTTGTGGGCTGGAAACTTGCCCTCCGCTTCCCACTGATCTACATGGGGGTTGATCTCCTGGTCGATAATCTAAGGCACAAACACAACAGGGGAAACGTATATATTTAAGCATGTTTATGTGTAACAGTGTTTATTCAATTTAACATTTATATTTTAAACCTTAACATGATCCTGACAACAAACACAAGCCCTGTTATTCCATCTCCTGTCGCCCATAGGACCAAAACTATGTAAATGAAGAGTTAAAAAAAAACCACACATGTATACAATGATTGGTTTTCCAGCTACGTTGCATTCATCTTAACTTAAGTCTATGTAATCTATCCGTAGCAGACAGCAAGATATGGTATAACATATCAATGAATAGAAAGCAGGCTGGGAAACCGCATTAAATGGTGAATGTGTAACAATGACAATGATGCATGGATACAGTGATGCAATGCATGGGATGCCATTTCCTGTATGTACATGTTATCAGTCTCCTACTGATAACCACGGCTTGGCTGGTGACACGTAATACGACAACTGCAGGCTCATAAGACAATGAAGAACAGCTTTAATTTCACTCCAGGTCGATTTGGTGCAGTAAAAAAATGCAAGAAAAACTAAATAACAGAATTGTAGGACTGATACTGATGCTTTTGTGCTGGCACAGCTGGCAGCCGATGCTCTGCTGATCGTTGGCGTCCTTGCATTCGACCATTCATACGCCAGTTTTTAAATGACTCAGAGTTGATCCCCACCATTCTCTCCTTGGCAGGGTAGGAAACCCAACAAGTGAAAGTAAAGCTCGGTGCTGAAACCCAAAGTAATGACATTCCTTCTGGGTCAGCAGCCATTGCATCTGTTCCGCCACAAACCCTGAGAAACACAACTGTCTGAAAAATGAGGGAATAATAAGAAAGCAACACATTTGCAGCTTTGGTACAATTTACATCATGAGAGCTGAATGAAGTTAAAGCAAGGGTTGGAAAAGCTCAAAAGAGAAGGCTACAGTTAAAAAATACACAAACGATACATCCCAGCCCCTCTCGTCCAAGCTATGCCCCCAAAAAACACAAACGTACACTGACAACTGATAGAAGCCAACTTCCCTGATTCACTACAGAGTGTATCTCTACGACAGGAGACTCGGGACATACGCAGCTAGGGTATGGGCAAGGGAGGTCTTGAAGTGACAGACAGGTACGCCAGCGAACCAATCATTTCATTTGGACCAAATTTATCACACTTTTGAGAAGTTCACAGCCCCCCCCAGCTTTTTTCAGACCCCTTTCCTTATTGATAGTTATCGGGACGTGAAGAGGATTTCGACAACAAAAAGTTGTTTCCGAAACAATTTACCAGCCTTACGTGACAAAACATTTAACTGGCCGATATTTAACAAAAGCATCATATTCATTTCACAGAATAAAATAATGCATTGAATTTACAAGGAAGGATTCAAGCGATCATGTAACTGAATTTTACATAATCTTCTTCGAAGGTAATAGGTACTTTTATTTTGTCAGCTTCACCGGTGTATACAACTAGGGGCCAGGTTTTACAAGTCGTGACCGAGAAGTCGACAGGAAGAGAAGAGTGGATTACCACCTGTCTTTGAAATGAGTGTGTGAATGAACGGACATTTAGTGCAATGACTCAATCTGAGCACAATGAAGGGGTCCGCAGCTGGAGAAGCACTTATGACTGACCAATCTATTGAGGCTCTCATACTGGGATACTTTTTGCTGGGAACTCAAGCTGCTTCACAAGGAGCAGAGCTGTGAGAGCTGGGGTGACGGCTACAGTTAGTGTGAGATTAGTTTTGACAGTGTTTCTTATCTTTTTACAATTCTACCTGGCACAGCAAGCAACAGGATGTTTTAAAGCCGAGTGCGTCAACAAAAGTTCCCACAAAACAGTTCTAAGTGCCGTCCCTGGCATTTAAACGATTTAAAAATAAAACGTACGTGCTGTGACTTCCCTTGTCTGTTTCTTGCTGAGTGCTTTTCAAATTAAAATGTCCTCAAACAAATGGCTTTGCACTTGTCGGCAAAAATATTAAAACAACTATTACTTGTGCAATATTGAAGTTACTCATTCAAATGTGTCATTCTTAATGGGCTATGGCTTCAACAAACCCATGCTGGTCGGCTCCACAACAGCGTCTCCTTGCTCAGTGCAATGGGCTCTTAATGGAGGGTGAAGCCGATGAAAAGCAACGATTAAAACAGATTAGGCATTTAGTTGAAACATGGAACATCAAATTTAAGCCAATAAAAGGAGTTAAATGAGCCACGTGCAATAAAGTGGATCATGAAAAATTAACCACAATTGATCATTCTCTTCATCCAGTTTAGCTTTACACCTCAGCTAGAGTGAAAGTGCAACCGTCAGCTGGACTAGATTAAAAAAAACAAAGAGCTGAAGAAGATATCTCAATTGTTTTTTCCAGGGTTGCAACACGCTATGCAAACTCATCTATTTCTTCCAAAACACACAAAGCCAGAGCGGCCAGCCATTTGACCAGCCAAGGAAAACATGGTGCCTGAGGAACCATCTGAACACAAGGCAGACAGAAAACATGGACATGCCTTCAACAGACATACAGGCTGCACATCTGGGCCTGAATCTGTGGAAATAAAACTTTAAACACAACAACTTGCACATTACACAGGTCCTTCTCTGTTTCCCTTTATCCCCGAAATAAAGTAGACTTTGTTCAAAGTTCAAATCCGGACGACCGGAAGGGAGGGGAGATGAGCTGCTGCAACGGAAACATAAAAGGTCAATCAGGGAGTAATCCTACATCTCTTCACAAAGGTTACTTTGGACCATCTGTGTTGCATACCAGAACATTTCACATCCCCAGCCTGCCATGTAGTAAGACAGGGTCAAGGACATTGGGTTATCAGGCCTTTCAATGAGAGGAGATTCTGACCTCATCCCCTGGCACCCAGGATTACTCCACATGAAGAAAGACACTGGGCTGCACAAAAAAAACGACTTGCAAAGAGCTGGTCAACAGTAAAGAAAAACAAATGTCTACCGTGCAAGTGGTAAATGAGGTGTCACTTTATTACGACAAAGTGATGTTGGGTGCTTCTCTGACTTATACTTTGGCAGAAACTAAATCTTAGCAGTAGTAGCAACACCAAGATTGAACTCATTCTGAGTACTGTGATGTTTTGGTCTGAACCCGTTCAAGGCCGAGGGAGAACTAACCGAGCCTGACCCGACAGGCACTCTGTTGTTTTGTGTCACTCTGTCCCTAACACGCATGGTTACTGCTTGTTTTCCCCAGTTACAGACATGTGCAGTCTGAACGATTAAATACATAGCCCAGCCAACATGACACACTCCGACCCAAACTTTAATATCGTTTTAGATTTATGTCCACACTCCAATTCCGAAGGACTTCTTAGAAGTAGAATTGTTACTATCTGGAATAAGAACCATTTTAGTATAGTAATTAAATATTACAAGCATTAATTTAGTCTGGTGGCCGAATGGGTTTAATTAAAGTCCAAACAAATTCCATAGGATGGAAACATAAAGGCATATACAAGCCACTTATTTATGTAAGGATGATGTTTAACTTTTAAAACCATAAAATGATATATTAAAAAAAATCAAATGTGTGTGTGTGTGTGTGTGTCTTTTCTTAAAAAAAACCCTTCTAAATAATGGTTGAATATTTCCCAGCAATTGTCAAATAGTATTTTTGCTCGAAATGCCCGTCCCTAACATCCTAGATGTGCCTGGCGACAAAGGTTTTGTTGTATGAAGGGAAATCCCGGTTTGAAACCAAGGGAGGCTGCACATGAATAGACTCTTCCTAGAAACGCTAAGGAAATCACTTTTGGCTCTTTGTCCTTATTAAGGACAGCAGATGACCTTGTACACACACACACACACACCAACTTTGGACAGTTTGATGGGGATGCTCTGGAAGCCTGACTAATTTCTTGGCATGGAAATGCTTTGAATCAGTCTGTAAATGAGCTCATGAATATATATACCCCTCTATGTGAGACACACAACTAGACTGACAAGAGACAACTACAGGATTTCCTATAACCCCCTCTGTATACATCTATAAACACACTACCCTCGAGTGAATTCTTTGAATAAACCCTACTGCCTCAAGTTCCCTTTCCTGCACTACCTACATATTGTTCTGCATTTCCTTTTCACATTTCCATCCCTCCCAATATTCCCAGTGCTGCTTTATTTTCAGCTTTTCTCATATCCTCGGAAGGTTTAGTCACACAACAAGGTTTCCTCCTTTTACCGCAACATTTCCACTAGCTGAGTTAAATTAGTCGCCTGTTGTGTTTTTTGCAGCCTCTGTCTCTGATAACTGTCTGGTAAAATACATCCAATGAGTCAGGCTGATTACGAATACCCCCTTAGATTATTTTTTTTGACCCCCCTAATTTCCATCTACTGATATTTAGTTCCCAAAAAAAAGCTTTTGCTTTGCATTACAGAAATAATTAACGGAATATGTTGATGCAAAGTAAACATATTTTGGTAAAAGGAGTAACACTTACAATGTTGGATTCAGCATTTGGATGAGAAAATACATTTCAATATGAAGCTGAGTATCAACAGGCAAATCCACAGCATCTTCTCACAGTCAACAAATGTTCCCTGAAGCGACATAAAACTGATGAGTCAACATTCACCTCAGAGATACATCCTACTAACAGAGCAACAAATTATGTAGTTTTTTATAGCATCGAGTTCCAACTGAAAATTCCAGTTAAAATGTTTTTTTTGCAGAACTGACATAAACTTAAGTTTGTTGACCCGTCGATGTTTATATTATTTTAGAGTTGTGAGTCCAGAGTGCATCGATTTTCAAAGACAAGCCAAAATGTTGTGTGCATCCAGATCTGTGTCAGCCGCTCCATGATTCCCGGCATGTACCACAAGATGTTAACAATCGGAACTCCAGCTTTCCCAGCAAGAAAGAGCAGCAATGCTGGGTCGACATTAAAGGAGGAATGTTGGAGTGAAGGATGGATAATAAACACATTAAAAGCTTGTACAACAAAGCAGGGTTTGTGGTTAGGTAGTAGCTTCAGGATCTATCGTAATAAAAACTATTATTTCCTATGATCATCATTATAAACTAAAAGACACTCAGAGAGCACCCATGTCCACCAAGTACAAACAGTCTTTTGTAATTTGCATCTGCACCAAATTGCACAAACTCATATATATATATCAGTATATAGTAAAGTATATATAGATGCCTGACTTTTTCCATCCAGATCCATGAGTTATTGTCCTAGAAAACTCGGACATTTTGAAAAACATCCTCTCAAACAATGTTAAAAAAAAATCCTGGACCGTCCTTTAGTTTCAGCATAATCCTGCTGACTAACAAACAAACAAACATAAGATCCTCTGCAGCGGCAATGGGCATTTCAGTCTGATAGACCTGATCACACTATACCTACTTATCTCCTCCTCCTCTCTCTGCTTTGGCAAAACAACTTTAGTTTGTTCATTATCAAACAAGAAAAGCCAATCAAATTCATTGACTGTAAATAACCTGACAATGCAACTACTTCTTAATTACGTCATGTTTCTTTATTTCTTTATATATTATTTTATATTTGTCACACTTAAGTATTGCATGTTACTTATTACTTGCTGACAAAGGATCATCTTAACTCATCTTACTCGTTAGCCTTGAAGCTACAAAGTCCCCCCCTCCAGATCACCTTAAAAACTCCATATATTATAGACTCATTCTAGAATAAACAAACATTATGATGATAAATTAAATGTTGTCTTTAAAACTACAGCCCAGTTAGAGCAGATGTGAAGTAGAAATGGTTTGATAGTTAGAGGTGAACCTCTGTTTGTTATGATGACCTCTCACCCACTTTTCATTCCTGGCCCTCACGGCCCTGTCCCTGTCACTTCCGGTGTAATAAACACAAGTCCTCAGCTAACAAGCACTGACACTGACACATGACAGTCATAAGCGGCTAGCACGTGAGCTAACCCCGCTTTGTTTTGGTTGTAACGCCACTGCGTGCTACACGTTTAGCATCTCGTACCTTCCTGAGGGACTCCCTCAGTGCAAAGTGCTCCTGTGTGTAGAGGACGTGGTCCCCCGCGGTCTCTGCTCCGCTGCCGCTGCCGGGTCTGGACGACGTGTTCTCGGACAAGCGCCTGACTCCAACACGGGAGCTGAACTTGTAGAAGTAGCGGCTGTCAACGCACAGATTCAAGCGCAGGGCTGCTCCGCACAGCGCCATGTCTGTTTACTGTGTGGGCGCATGCGCAGACCGCGGCTCTCACTGGGTAAGAGGGGGAGAGGTGCTGGATTTATCCCGGTTGGTCCCGGGATAAAACCTTAAGGGGATAGATCACCCCAAAAATGAAAATGAACTCATTATCTTCTCACCACCATGCGGATGGAGGGGGGTTGAAGTGTTTGAGTCCACACGACAGTTTTGGAATCTCAGGGGTAAAGAGTGTTGCAGCCAAATCCAAAACAATTGAAGCACCTGGGCCATTTACACCATGTTTATATCCTAATTCATGAGCAGAACATGACAAACACTCGATAAACAGCTAAATATTTTACAAATCTGAAGTTAATACATTTTGTGTAATGTCTCCAAACTGTGCCAACACAACACATTAACACAATATTGCAAAAATAAAATAAGGCTAAGTAAATTGATTAAAAATAAGAAAGAAACATTCCGGCAAGACACAAATATTGTCGTGTGAGATTCTGTATGTTTTTACCCTTCAAATCCTATGAAATATTTAGAAATGAAATTATCCTCTTTAAAAAGTCTTATGATTATGTCTATGAGTAACTGTGTTTTAGAAATGTAATATACACATAAATAAATGGGAAGAGATAGGTGTCTGGACCTACAGGAGGAACATATCAACAAATCTGAAACTTCACCAACAATTATCAAACTTTTTGATATTTACATAAAGGTCTGTGGTTTATAACGATACCACTCTTATAAAGATTAATGCAACGACGTTCCAGATACTTCGAATGTATGCAAACTGAGTCATGTAAATATCCTGTCATGAAAAAACCTTTGTGCAGTGAGTGAAGGAGACGGGTTGAGTTCATAACAAGCACTTTTAATGACAGTTGCTTCTGTCTATGAAACAACACATGGGCCAGTTATAGATATAGACACCACATGAAAGAGAAGCATTACATGTATATTACCAATTATACTTCGTTTACACTGCATGTTTTCAAAGGATAAAATGACAAGGCTACAAATCTGGAATAGTTTCTTTGTTTTTCATCCTCGTCTTGTCAGCCTGCAAATCTTTTTTTGGTTGACGGGAGGGATAATGTCCCCGGGTGCTAATCTGAGCGATGAAAAGCTCCTCAGGTCCGGTCTAGCAGACGACACAGCCGCCTTTCTCCTTGAAGGGGTTCTTGTCCTCTGAAATGCCTTTGACAAGAGTGTCCTCCTCCTCTCCAGCCTGAATGTAGTCCTTCACCTCCTCACAGCATTTTGACGTCTGAGGAAAGAAGACAAAGATGTATTATGCAGAAGTTTCAGTTTTAAATGCTGCCCCCGATAAAACAAATCTGTATAATTACATTCATGCAGGTTGACAGCATAAATTGCTTGTCAAGGATAAATATCTTAAAAAACTATTTAATTTGCTTCTATCCTTAAACGTATGGCCTGTAACTCCAGTGTGTTCAACTTACCAACCACCTCTCAAGTTTCACTTCAAGCTTAAGTTGGGTGACTTCCATTACAGCCTTGTCCTTGTCCGTCAGTTCGTCCATGTTAATGACCGGCATTTTCTGTCAAAGAAGGAAACATTCAGCATTGTGAGGCAAAAAATATTCACTCCCATGTCCGATTTTTACCCCATGATGAATAACAAGAAAAGAATGAAAATGTACTCACGGATGCTTAGAGGGAGCAGTCCTTCACCCCCACAATCCTGCTGAAGAATCACTCCCCTCTCACTCAATCCTGGTTATAAAGTAATCTGCATAAAGTATCCTAATCCGTTTAATCTGATTAAAACTATGCTCCTACAGTATAACCTAGACAGTTTCTCAAGAAGGAGGGGGAGAATTACACCGGTGTCTGTTCGTTGTATTTGAATTAAAACAAAAAAATGAATTCCCTATTTTGCAGGTGAAATATGGATTTCTGCTATTGCAACTCTGTTTTCTTTTTTATATGCAGATAGGGGTTAAAAGGAAGGTACCATGTGATAAGACAGCTAATCTGTATTTAGCCTCCACCTGTCAAAGTGATGACACATGACTGACCTAAAGGTGACTGCAGTTTTCCAACCGCACAAAGACAAGTTTAAATGTACAATAGGAAGGGACTGGGCTCCCCCTTTAGATGCCTGAGGAAAAGATGGAACGGATCAAAAGCATTATATTTAAAAACCAAGGAAGGAGCCATGTTTTTGTTTTACATTAAGTTTAATTTGTTTCGTTTAGCTGTGAAGAAGGGCAAACCTGGGCAACACATCAGTGTTCCCTTGAAAAAATGCTGGAGGCGGCTTCAGTCATTAGGAAACACAGGTTTGGAGGTGACAGTGCTTGGAATAAAAATGTGTGTGTCTGTGTGTGTATTTGTACAGATGTCAATCTGAGGACCATTTTGAACCTTGAACTGACGGAGTGGGGACAGTTTGGGAAAGTGAGGACATTTTGGAAGTTCCTCACTTTCTGGGTCACATTCAATGAGCTGTTGTGGCTAAGACTTGCTTTTAGGGTTAATGACAGAATTCGATTTAGGTGAGTGTTGAGGTAAGTATTAGGTTTAGGCACGGTTGGGATAGGGGATTAGAGAACATATTATCCCAATAAGTGTCCTACAAGGCTCTCTCTGTGTGTGTGTGTGTGTGTGTGTGTGTGTGTGTGTGTGTGTGTGTGTGTGTGTGTGTGTGTGTGTGTATACGTGTGAGTGGGGATCCAGTAAGACTAGTATGTGGTGGGAACTTGGCAGGAAGATGTCGACAAGATCTGGTTTCACAAGAGGATCTGTCACGTGTAGACACATGTTAAACTAACAGGGATGCTGTAGAGTTACTAGGTCACAGAAGCCTTAAAACATCATCATCATCATCATAAGTGACTCTCGGATTCTTGTCATTTCACCTCTGTGAAATAGACTGAGTCACATTTTCACTTTACGCAAATCTTACAATAACTCTCCCTGTGTGATGTCACTCATGGATTCATCACCTCTCTGCTTCTGCTCCTCAGTGGATATGGAAATGACTCATTACATCCCCCGCCCCCTTAAATTCCGCTGGGAACCAGCACCAAACTGATAAAAGTGGACGCGTTCGGCAAAGCGGAAAAAGACGAGCGAGAGTCGCAGCCGGAGCAGAAGTGGCACTATGGAGTTTGGCACATTAGCGCTGTTTACACTTGTTTCCTCCTTCTACAACGTGTTGGCGCTGTCGCCCACAGGTAAGGGATCACTCTCTCGTTTTCTCGCGTTGTTTTAAAGAACCACTAAACTGTTTATCTTCAACTAACCTCGCGTAAAAGACTTGTTTGCACAAGTTTACGCACAATTTGAGAGTTTGACGGAGGCTTTACGCGCAGCTTTACGTGCAGCAGCCCACTTAACCACGTCGTGTTTCTATGGCGGATTTCGTGTTTCATTAACGGTGGTAAATGCTTTCAGACGTGTGTCTCCTTCAGGTGGACGAGGGACCCTGCAGGGCAAATATTGAGAGCTACTTCTACAACACCATCACGCAAAAGTGCGAGATTTTCTACTATGGGGGGTGCCAGGGGAATGCCAACAACTTCAGGAGTTACGAGCAGTGCCAGAAGACATGTTTCAGAATCCCAAGTATGTTCTCTAAGTGAGGAGCACACACTGTATTTGGCTGACGGGGACCTTGACCTCCCCGGAAAGCTTTTGAATGTGTGAACTGGGTGATTTTGTGTTTTAGATCTGATAAAAAATGGGAAAATCTGATCCATCCAATCATATTCATAAATCCAGTCATTCTTCCTCCTCAGAGATTCCACAGATCTGCAGGTTTCCTAAAGAAGAGGGACCCTGCCGTGCCCTCCTCCGCCACTACTTCTTCAACATGACCACCATGCAGTGCGAGACCTTTTATTATGGGGGCTGTCACGGGAACTCGAACCGCTTCAAGGACCATACCAGTTGCATGGAGTACTGCAGCCCACGGAAAAGTTAGTACAACAACAATTGTGCTGCCACTGACATAATATACAGGGGCTCTCTCTAAAAACAAGCATTTCCGGTGTGATTTAATGGTGTGACTGGGAAACAACTATGTATTCCTATGAAAATAATACTTCATCGGGCCTTTTGTGTTAATGTACAACACATAAAGATATTTAAGTCATAATGGAATTAATGAATAATCTGATGAAAGGAGCTAAGAATCAAACACTTTCTGTTGTTGTTTCTGGTTGTTGGTGTCATTGTGTGCTTTGTGTTTTTTTTTTACTCCAGCTGTTCCTGTGCTCTGCCTGGACCCAATGGACAAAGGGAAGTGTTCGGCCTCCATGACCCGGTACTACTACAACGGCGCCACCAAGAAGTGCGAGGAGTTCACCTACTCAGGCTGTGGAGGCACCAGCAATAACTTTGTCTCGAGGCAGAGCTGCAAAGACGTGTGTGTTAAAGGTGCGTCAGCATGAGCATGGGATTGCGTGTGTGTGGCAATAAAAAGTCTGTAACTGAAGATGAGAGTTTGAGGATAATTACCAAACTCCTTAATTCTGTAATTACAATATATGGATCTTAATAACTACTTGCTGGTTTAAATCTGGAGAAGATTCAGAAAGTCAGAGGGGAATTTGGTTAGCGACTAAATAAAACTCAGCTGATTTCATTTGAGGCTTTCAAAGTTGTTTGGCTTGTGAAGAAACCATTAGCATACACTCAGACGTTTATACTCTACAGCCAATCATTAAAGTATGACTGAGAGGAAACCAAAGAAAATCTGTCTGTAGGAAGTTCTGTCTGCTTATTGATGAGGAGTAAAGAAAGCCAACAAGCAGAAGAATCAGAGGCCATCATACTAATCAGCTGTCCAACGCTTTTTTTCATGTTGCAGGAGGGAAGAAGCACAAAGGCCTAAGAATAATCCGACGCAGGAGAAAGAATAGAAATAATCAAATCGTTTACGCAGGCGTAGGCGTCTGACTCTCGACCTCACAGACGCTCACACGGACGAGCCTGTGACGGAAAGAACCAAGTATTAAACTGACTGTTTGTGCCAAAAGAAAAAACGACCAGGTCACATTTGTTGTGACCGGAAGAGTCTTAAATACATCCTGGTTGTATTTGTAGGATTTGTTTCAAATGTGTTTTTACTGTATATTGTTGATGACGTTTATTACTACTGCACTCGTGTTTTTATACTGTATGTATTTAATATATGTTTTCTATAAGTAATACATTATGACTGACATTTTCTGATGTGACAAACTGTGTTGTGAGCACATTTTTTATGAAATATACAGAATTTTATAAACTTATTGAGCCATTTGTTGCTGCTGTTTATCAGTAAATAACTGTGTCGTGTGTTATTTCAGCATTGAACTAACTCAAGATGTGTTGACTGCAACTAATTCAATTGAATGTCTGCAAACTCTTATCATCTTCAACAGAGTCTGCTGACACATTCAATTCCTACTGGAGCCCAAATACATTCTATATCATGATAAAAAAAACTAAAACACTGACTTTAAATTGCTGTACTGGGAAATACTGGAGCCATACTTCCCCTCTGTGTCTGGGTCACGCCATGCAAGTGAATAGTTTAATAATGAGAAACCACACCCATGACAATAAAAAACACACGAGGGACCTAAACAAAAATAAATATAAAACACTAAGCGAGCATTTTGGCTCCTACGATTTATTTTACAGAAGCACAACAGTGCTGCGGCCAAAGAAAACACAAGACACTTTCTCTCTGTGCACTTTCTCTTTATCTCTCGGCCTTTCTTCCTTCACGTACTCACTCTGCTGATCTTCCGTTCTTATCTGCAACTACTTCGCAGCGCACTCGGCCTATCTCGGTTTCTTCTGTATATGCTAGAATCAGGAAGGAAGCAATCTCGGAGCAGGAAAATGTTACCGTGGCAGGTTGATGAGAGCATCGCTGCAGCAGAGCGAGCGGCAGGAACGGTTTTGGCAATTATGCATTCATAGTGTACTCCACACTGTAAATGAGGAAACCTGAATGCATCCATTGACAAACGGATGTGTGTGTGCAGCCACACATCTTCTCCCTCTGCTCGGTTATTGAAGAGGGTTTTATTTTCCTCTGGGTCAATACAAGCTTTTAGTATTCACAGATAATGAACTTTACGTACCACAAGAGAAATTGTCTGTAGCCTCCTCAAAGGCTGTTCATTTCAAAGTACCCTGTGTTTCTAGAAAATCCTGACTGTACTAAATCTGCTTTGTTCAGTTGAAGCACTGTGTGACTTTTCCAGGCAATAAATATTTATAGAAGATATTAAAGGAAGCTGCTCGCCCATCTGGCTCGGCTATAAATAGCAGTAAAAGGTAATATATCTGCACAGGCCCTTTTGCCATTAAGAACCGAAGCTAAATCATCTGTTAGGAAGCAATATGAGAGAGGATGTCATCCTCCCAGTACGTACTCTACCTAATCTCTAAAACCATCACCACTGCTTATGATGGAAATTTAGGCTTATTCATTTAAGCTTATTTCCACTTCCTGCCCTTGGAGGTAAATGTTTCTCTCCTCCCTGCACTTTTTAATCAATAAGAATGAAAGTAATAGCACATTTATAAAGTGGAGGAAAAAAGGCAGAGCAAAAAAGAGGTGTGTGGAATCTCATGCATGACTTGTACAGTTTACATAATAGCTGATTGACACATATACAAACCATGCATCACCTCTGAAAAGCATATTTTATGTGATATAAGCTCCAAGTCCTCTTCTTTTAAAGCTGTTTTTACAGTTTCTACCAATTTATTATGATTGTGTGAACAATTCATTTGTTCAAAGTCTAATTACACTTTGCAGAATCACAACCTTTCGGTCGGATTTAATCCCGAACAACATGACAAATGTTTGAGACGGGCCCAAACACACCCAGTGGTTAACTTTTAATTACGGCAGAGCTCTGTCTCGCACCGTTAATGAGTGGCAATAAAACACGGGCTGTGGGAGATCCTGGTGCAGTTCAGCGGGCTCGGAGATGAACCGATCCTGCTCTGGTGGTTTCATTAGCCGCACCACATTAAGTTCTGCCTCGTTCTCAATGGTGATGGATGGGAGTTTACATTGAAACGTGGCTCTCATTTAGAACGAGATTAATACGGTGAAGGAGGCTTTGACCATTTGTCAAACAGTTATATTACTGCTATGAAATGACTGCACTGATTTTAAAACATCAACACGCACAATGACTGTGAGCTTAATGAGATGATAATTTAATTCACCATTTAATGCAGAATACTGATTAATGCAAATTTAACATTTAACATGACAACAAATGATGATAACATACTGTATCACTGCAGGTCATGGTAAGGAGGCAGGATATTAGATGCCCCCTGGTGGCTGATCCAGGCATCTACACTCTTATTTTCGGGTACAAATAGTATTCTCTTTTCATTTCTAATGAAAAAGTTTATTGTAAACCTAGAGGGCAATGAGCTGTTTTTATAACTATTCTAATTTGACTCATAAATAGAAGAAACAACAGATTTTGCTGCCGAATACTAGAGCAGCTCACTGTGCACTTCAGGGTAATAATTCTACTTCAGTCTGATTCTGTAGATGTTTGCTAAAATGCCTTAAATGCTCTCACAGCTTTACCATATTAATCTATAAACCACCGGGTGGAGATCCAACTACATGCCTTATAAATGTATATCTTGTCTTGGGACATAAACAATGATACATTTCCCCAGAGGAAAACTACATCCTATAGTATTTTTTCAAATCAATCTTGTTCAATGCTTCAGTTTCCCCAAAGGCACAAACAGGGAATAAATAGAATAGATAAAACAATATTTCCCATAGATTGGTGGGATACTTTGTTATTGCTTATGAAAACTCTGGTTAATATAACAGGATGTGAGCACTATGTTTTATAAATGTTGATGCAGAATAGAAGATGAAACAGCATCTGCCTGTTTGAATGTGTTTTACAACTGAGTAAGTATTTTCCTTTTACCTGTTTAGGTGTTTCTGCTTTCATGGACCAAGCCCACCGACAGAAACTGAACCCAGGAAAAGCATACGGCACCAAGTTTGAAGATACACTATTTCTGGGATGTCGGCGTTTAGTCTGTTTAAACTGTAGACCAAACATGTCAGATGGTTTCCCAGCCCTGACATGGCATCAGAGTTTCTCCAACATCGATCATCCCCCTTTGTTGGGTGGAGAGGAGTGTCTCGGGCCGTCCTCGTCTCCCCTCCGTTCACACGCCTCGGATTGATGTGTCTGGTGATGAGTATCTGGTCTGTTCCTCGCCGTCCATCTGGCTGCCAAACACCGGTAGCTGCTGTATAATTAAACAAGTCGGCCAACTCCAAACGTCTGAGATGTTCTGGAAACCTTCTAAGGTTTTCCTATTTGATTCCCTGGAAAATGCCAACAAGAGGAGATGAATCCATCGACACACTGTTTGTGTTTTCAAGTGAACATGCATTTAGAAGCTTACTGATAGTCATCATTTGTCCTCACACACACACCCTGCTCCTAAAGTCCAAATGTAATTTCCCTCTGCCTTGGCTCAGGTAGTGGTGCAGTAATTGATATTTGAGGTGAATACTAATTTCCACAGTTTCTATGGCAGAGAGAAGTTCTGGGAATACCCACAGATAGTGTAACTGCTGTCCACACGCCGTGGCTTTTACAGTAACAATAGTGGTGTGCTTTTGTTGGTGCAGAGCATCTCTAATGTAGCGGATGACTCATAGCTGTGAATAAATCTACAGCTTTCACCCTCCTGCAAATGTGCCAGAACCTCTTTTCATCACGGTGGGGGAAGATCAAAAATGATTTGAGCAGAACAAACAAATACAGATGCCTGACTTCCCCAAAGCCAGATTTTAACTGTTTTCTCTTCCGGAGTGCCGACAGAAAATGGAATAAATATCCACAAAAATGTCAGTCTGAACTAGGTCCTCTTCTTCCTCCTTTTCTCCGACCGTTCGCTTCAATTACCAGCTTCCCGGAGGTCAAGGACTTTATACCGAGCTCCTGTTCCGCAGTTCTCTAAGGACCCGGCAACCAAACACATTGGCACATTTGAATTTGCTGCTTGATAATGGGTTTTTAATATATATTACATTTAAGAAAGCTGAGCCACGATATGCAAACCCATGGGGGGGTTTGAGCAGGAGCGCTGAGTCCTGAAAAAGCAGATTTGCATGCAACTGTTGAGGAGGAACAATATGTGTTTTTATGATACCTGCCGCAAAAATGAAATTGGATATATTTTCTGCAACTAGTCAAGGACATGAGCAGACACTCTCTGCACATATTGGAGTACAGGTTAGTATGTATATGGTTGCAGTGTTTTGTCACTACTTGCACTAGGACATCACTGAAATCTCATAACTGATCCTTTATCCCAGCATTCTGGATTGCTACAACAAAAGCTCAAAACTGTGACAGTAGCCTGATGTTGACAAGTTGGTCTGTAAGACTGGATCTTAAAGTTACATAGATATACCTTAAGTTCGTTAAACTTATTTAAAGGTGGATTTAAAGGAGTCCGCTGTAATGCAATATATATGTAATAGCACAGTTATTGGTTGCTGTCATCATTCCCCCTGTTCAGACTCCCCAATGTGTTAAAGAACATCCACATCCAAATATAACAACTTTGAAATAAACCTTTAAGAAAATGGCAGGCAACAACAACAACACACACCATGCAACACAATATTAGTTAACCTATCCCTGCTTAAGGTTCATCAGCAACTAACTCTGGGTCATTGGAAACACACTCCAACGACAACACTGACATATAAGCACCTTTTAATTGAGCCCCTCTCCTTTGTGGCTAGAGGTTGATGAGAGCCATGACAGTTTGGCCACATGACACATTTAGCAAATTCGCCTGAACCTCAGGGCCTGAACCTCGGCTGCATGGCTAGCTTCTGCTGATAAAATGCCATGATATTAACCCGACTAGTTACTAACTTAGCTATCTCTGATGTTAAGACTACACTAAGCTAAAATATGCAAAGATTTGAAAGAGGTTAAAACAAAAAAAAGTATGCACAGATGAGTGACAATTACCTGTGGTCACTGTGAGCAAGTCTCGCTGATCTGCTGCTTTCGAATCTGCACGACAAAAAATAATTGCATTCCTTCATGGCAGGATATGATGCAGTGACGTCCTATTATACACAAACTGTGCACGGACACCGCCAGCGCTGGCACCAAACTCCAGTGGCATCTTCTCCAGCATCATTATGCTCCAGATGAACCACACAGCATGTCCCCCCAAAAAATAGGCATCGCTCCAGCTCAATTTCCCTCAATCGCCCTCCACCTACCGTCATCACCGCAACTGGCCATAATGAGGAGACTGTAAAAGACAAGTTCCTCCTACCCACAATGCCATGTGCTGCACAGCTTCAAATGTGGCTCGTTACATCGGAATTTTGTATGTTCGGAATGATTTTGTTCAAGGTGTGGATGTGGATAAAATAATAAAAAAGCCCAAATCAGTCGGCAACCAATTGATTTGGTTTGTCAAATATATCCGGTTAATCTACACAATTTATGTGAGCACACATGCACGCCAAATGTAGCTGACAAGAGCAATGGGGTTTCCATCACAGGAAAGGGACTCACATTTCCAGGTAGATTGTGTTTGTCCCTTCCCGTCCCCCTCCTTGGGGGATGCTCCGTCTTCTCCACCGGTTTGAAGGCAGCGCTGCTTGTTTGCAGATCTCCCGGCTTTAGAGATGACAGGCTCATCATGTCTGTCAGCGTTACAATGTGTCATGAATATGCAGCTACATGTCCATTACTGCCTCGCCTGTCTCTGCGTGTGAGACATGAAGAGGAACGAGTGTTCGGTTAGCATCTGACGGGAGATGCGGGCAAACAGCTGGCTGGGTTGTGATTAAGTGTAGAGAGAAAGTTGCGGAACAAAACACTGACAGGACACTCCCGAATGCAGTTCTACAGATCTTAACGCCAAATCGGAAAATAAGAAATCAAATTACCATGTTTCTAATAAGGAAATCATCCGCTACAACCAGGCAGCGCGTTGTGCTCTTGTTAATTTGGATTTTTTTCTTGACTCATCTGAAATTACAATTCACAACCTAAAATCCAAATAGATTCAGCTGTCTAATATCCACAGGGAATTTCGTAAGAGTAGTAACTCAATATCAGCCAAACAGGTTGAATGAATAAAAGAGGCTGTTTCATTTGATTCTCATATTGATAATAATTATCGTTGGTTGTGTTGTATAAGTGGGTGAATATCTGTTTTCCTCTCACAACAAAAATATATTTTTTTAGCATGAAGGTTCCTACTTTCCTCCATCATGCCTGAACTATGGTCACATCATTTAGGAGAGTCTTCCCTTTAAGTGTACTGGATCCCTAAGAGGGGGTAAATCCTTTACACGCTCATTTCACATGAAATGAAACTTAAATGAAATGCAAAGTGATCTGAGTGACTTTTACAAGGGGCGAAATTGGGATTGTGAACAACTAGGTCAGAGCATCTCCAATATGACAGGTCTTGTGGTTAGTGAGCTATATCTAAAAGGGTTCGAGGAAGGACAACCCCTGAACCGGGGACAGGGTCATGGCCCAAGGCTCATTGAGAGCGACGGCTGGCTGGAAGTGGTTCAATCTCACAGGAGAGCTACTGCAGAACACATTTCTGAAAACCTGTTGTATATGATGGAAAGCTGTTAGGGAAGAGTGGCAATTATATGGCTGGCTGATTGCTTCTGCGTTGTTTTTTTTTAGCAGGGATCGTGATTCTAGCATGATGCACTATAAGGCCACAGAAGACAGAAGCTAACAACAGAGTTCTGCTGAGAAACCTTGTGTGGAATTCATGTGGATGTTACTTTAACATGTACCACCCACGGTATATAAAGACGGATGGCGTGTCAGCTCCCCAAAAGTGAAGCCAAATCATCTTAATCGCCCTCTGGTAGCTGGCTGCAGTAAAGGTCAGAAACCCTGCCTGCAGTGCTGATGTGCTCAAGTGCTCATTTTTCAGTAAGATTGGTTTCACATAGTTATTCAATGTTAAGAAAAAAATGGTGTGAAACGTAATGATTGACAGATGAGACTGACTTGCGATTGGTTCACAGGGTGTACTGGTGCAGGGACCTCGATACTTTGGCTCCGAAACATCACAGGCACAAAATGGCAGCACCCAAAATCCATGCAGGCTTTACTTTGGTACAATGGGAAGAGGTGCAGACACGTAGTCCGTCTTTCTATACTGATATCAACTACCTTAAGATTGCAGACCAAGTACACCCCTTCATAGCAGTATTACTCCCTGATGGCAGTAGCCCCGTTCACTTAAAGGCTGAAACAACTGATGACGCTAAGGTACACAACTGAAGATATGTCACTAACATCCGCTGGTGGCCGCTAACATCTGATAACATCCACTGGTGGCAGGCATTCATTATTGCGGTAGAACATAGAAGGGATATTCTCCATCTTGTCCGATGTTCTAAAGTGGGACCAATGGACCAAATTAGGCCAAAGCACTTAATGACGCTAAGGTGCACAACTGAAGTTATGTCCCTCACATCGGCTGGTGGCTGCTAACACCTGCTAACTTCTAATGGCAGTTGGTAAGTGTGCAGGAGACCTTTGAACGTACAAGGGATATTCACCATCTTGTCCTGTCTTCTAAAATAAAACAACCAAGGTTCCACAAAATTAGTTAAAGAATGGTTTGAGGAACATGGCGGTTCAATGTGTTAACTTGGCCTCCATATTTATGTGATGTGAATCCAATTGAGCATCTGTGGGGGTGTGTTGGAAAATCCAATCTGATCCATGAGGGTCCCAGACAACTTAGAGGACACCTTCAGAGGAGTTGACACCGTGTCTCCAGGGTCAGAACTGCTTTGGCACGATGAGCTGCTTTTAATGTAGGAGCTGATCCTCATTTCCACCAAGCTACACAAACATGTCACTTTTAAAGCTGCAAGGAGGAGATACGAAAAAATAAGCTCTCGTGTAATGTCATCAAGGTCATTTTAAAGTCATCGTTGAGTAGCGCAAACAAACACGCGTTGTGTCGTAGTGGCAGAACTTCACTTTACGCCCGGTGTCTAGAGGAGTGTCCACAGCAGAGCGCACGGACGCGCAGTGGAGAGAGAAGCGAGCCTCTCCTCGCGGTGTGTGTCTTTAACGCACAGACACAGAGAGATAAGGCGAGGAGGAGCTCCAGCAACACACGCTCGTACACGGGGAGGCTGTTAGACGCACTTGGATTACCGGGCAGGCGACTGTCACCGCTCAGAACGGCCGCGGACCGGCGCCCTGCCCCGCGCTCCCTTACCGTGCGCACCGCCGGTCATTAATCCATCTCATAAAACAGAAGCCAGACCCCTGGACACACGAGCCACAGTAGCTTTTGATGGATTTTTTTTAATTATTGGTTTTATCTCCGTGGATGCAAAAAAAAGTTTGTGTATCCTCTTTTTTTTCTTAATGTAATGCCACTGCGTTAAATAGGGTTGGAGCGCAGCAGCAGGGAGTCAGTCTCCTCTGAGGGAAGGAGACATCAGGCATCTCCTGCTCGAGCATCTGTTCTCTGCAGTTTCTCTCATCTCTTCAAGTCAGGTAAGACTCAGGTTATTTTCTTTATCTTCCGGCTATTAACTCCTGTAAATTGCTGTTTGGGAAAAAGCGCACAGATTAGTGAGTTGCGGGGAGATTATATTTTCAGTTTGTCTGTCAATTTCAATCTTTTATTTTTTGCACCGATGAATTAAAGAAGAGCTCGCTGGGACTTGCCTGCATGTTCGTGACTGTGGACGCGATGTAAATTGGATTTTCTCTTTTCTTTCGTTCATGCTCCAAATTGATTAATAGCCCATTATGGCGCGTCAAGGGGATCTAAACATCAGTTTAGCTGCAGATTATTTCAAGCGAGAGGGGAAAAGGAGAGAACGCAGAATGTGACTCACACTCGTGTTGTGGTGCGCTATTTTTAGGGTTAAAAAAAACTCGAGGAAAGGCTGAGAAGAGTCTTCATTGTGGCGTTCTAATAATCGCATGTTTTCTACCACTTAATCTGTGCTTTTTTTGTGGACTCCTGAAGACATCCTGTTAAATATTTAATATAGGTTAATGCTCAGGGATGCTACAGTCAACGGACACTCCTCAGATGAATAATGCACATTTACAGAGGGATTTTTAATAGTGGAGAAGAAACTGCAAATTTAAGACAGATCTGTCCGAATTGCAGCCAGACCTCTGAAGAGGATTTGTTCCAGATGAATACTTAGTGACCCACACACACACACAGTTTGCGCACCTAGCCTTAATAGGACTTTGACTTCATTCAATGTGGATAGCCTCAACAAATGTGTCCCTAACCTTGACCATGACCAATTCATGACTCACCTTAACCTAACCACAATTAATTTACATCTTACCCCAAACCTTAACCAGGAGCTCAGAAATGCTGATCTGCCTCATTAGGACCAGGCTTTGGTCCCCATGAGGTCCACAAGTCCTGACATGGTCAGTGTTTATGCTGGAAAGAGGCCTGAAGAGGACACAAAAACATGTACGCACACACAGGGTGTGTTGCATCTACACAGGCTCCTGCTTCTCCTCAGAGCAATTCACAGGATAAAATCGGAGCGGCATCTGTTCTTTTCCCAGTGACAACTACAATTTTACAAGCCAATAAACACACAGGAGAACACAGGCAGACGCACACATCCGTGCAGCACACAATGCACAAAAGTAGTAGACGCAGATGAAAGGTCAACGTGTGCCACCTCTCTGCACTTGCTTTATAAATCCCTATGCCACACTTACAAGACACAGCGTCTGCGTGGAGAGCGCGACTGGAGCTGCTCACTTTTGTATGAGTTCTATATATTCGTGAGCCAAATCCATTCCAGACCTTCTTCTTCTCTCCGTGGGAATTTTGGCCGCTGCTGCATTCATGCATTCGCCCTCATATTGATTATATTAGAAAATTCACAGAGGAGGGGAAAGTAAGCATTCCTACACGGACCGACTGGACCACAAGCCGGAAACGAAATATAAGCCCAAATAGCTGAATGCCGCCTGCATCACTTCAGTGTCCATTTGTGGCAGAAACAGAGCAGAACCAGAAGAGCCCGCCTTGAAGATGTCTGCGGCTAAATTGGGATTCTTCTTGTGGGGATTCCTTTGTGTTTACATAACCGTGTTTAGAGTAATGGCTCGTGTCATCTGGGGTTTTTATTAGAGGCAATGGTGAGTGAAGTGGCTTCGGCGAGCTGATACGACTGAGGAACGAGAGCTTCTCAGCACACGCAGAATGTTGAAGCACTGAGCGGTTCAGAGGAAGACGAGAATAGCAACAGACACTCAGTCAGGCTGTCAAAGAGAGAGAGGCAGGGTGAGGACGACGGCATCGCGAGGATACGTGCAGACGGGCGAGCTGAGATATAAACAGCGGCCCGTAGTGAATTGGGATAGGTTGGAAACGTGTCTGGCTGCTTTCTGAGTCTCCGCGATAAGTTCGTCCTTCATCATCCCACACACTGTGTGTCTGTGTGTCTGTCTGTTGGTCGGTCTTTCTGGCCACAGACAGGTGAACGGTTGAGCAAGCAAGCGACAAATTTGCTCTCCAATTCAAGGGACAGGAGCTGGAGGCCTGGGAGAGGGAGAGAATGGTCTGCATGAAGAGATTAAACAGCAAAGTCGGGCCTTTGGATTGTGTGTGTGCGTGTGTGTGTGCTTGTGTGTCCACTGTGTGTTTAATTTCAGTGTTTTTTGTCCAAGGGAGCTTTCTAAAAGCTTTATGTCCAAATGAAAGAGGGTGATGAATGAGTGGTATACACATTTATGCTGTTTCTTTGTGCTTTTGTGTCATAGTTTGGGTTTTGGACAACAATACTCGTGTAATTCTGTAGTGTTTGGGTGTGTCGCATAGGAAACACTGTTTACACTATGAGTAACACACACGCACGCACGCACGCACACACACACACACACACACACACACACACACACACACACACACACACACACGAAAGTCATGTCCTCTCGACATCGTAGGATATTAGATTGACTTACATTAATTTCCTGGAGACTTAATTAATACTACTTCCTCAAATCTAATTCGACCTCTAACCTAAACATAACCTTGAAACATGTCTTCACGTTAAATTCAACGGTTTACGTTATGAGAACCCAGAGGAACATAGTGATTGACAGGCCACACAAACACACGCGCCTCAGAGGATAATACATTGACTTATAATAAGATTCTGGTTTTCCTGGAGACTTAACTCAACACTTTTTGCCTAAATCTAATCCTACACCCCAGGGGGTTGGTTTAACCTACTAGAAACCTCAAGTATATCTCTTAACCTAATGATTTACATCATGAAAATTGCTTTTGTCCTCACAGGAATAAGGTCCCCATAACATACATCATTACAAACACACACACACACACACAGTCATGTAATTGAGATCCATCACTCGGGGAAGGTCAGGAGAATATCCCCAGCTCCTCTGCTTGTTGTTATTCCTCAATACTAATCAAGCAAATGCTCCATGTTTTATTCATACCAACATGCTTTGACCCTAAATGTCACTTGTTCTTTCCGGCCGAGCACCGTAATCGATGTTTGTTCAGGAACAAGGCAATGCTCCATTTACCAGTGTCGTACTTATCCCTCTGCTTTACACTTCTTTGGGAAAACAAGTTGGAGGGAGTCATGATTCTGGTCCAAAGTTGTCACCATGGTTAATTCTCTTTCCCTGACCCCACGCTGTCTTAAGCCAGGTGGATGATGTGGACAATTTTGCCATCATGCTCTTTACATTTGCTGCTTTGCAAACCCTTGAAAGAGGAGCGAGGCTAAACGTTCAGGAGGAATTGCATAATTCGGACTAAAGCTGCGATGTCACACGTGAAGGTCGGAGTTCTGCAGGCTAGCAGTCCACACATCAGCCGAAGGTGTGGGTTCACCTTCTCCATTATGGGATGAATTGAACCGTGCTTGTCAGAGCCAGAGGTCGGGCTTTTACGTCTTCATTTCACGCTGCCGGAAACGCTGCTTTTAACGCTGCACAGCCGTGTCTGTGTAAAAATGATTACGCCATTTATAGAGTAGCAAGAGATGCTGAAGTTGACTCAGCGTAGACCATTGAGCGAGCTGGATGTAGGATGTGATTAAAGTTAAGTGCTGCAACATGTGCAGCACGGCAGCAGCTGTTCTGTACGGTCTGTCCATCTTTCATGTTACATTGTTCTGACTCCTGACGCAGACGTGAACTTTATTCGGCAAATACTCTCGCCCACGATGTTCCCTGTGAAAACAGATCCGCCGTTGTAAAAATGAATTTCACAGTCACGTGTTGCTCTTATCTCTGCTCCGTTAAGCTGCTCAGTTGGTTGGATGAACATTTGCATGATTTATGACTGAACTCGAGACTCGAGGAAAGAGATGCACATGGTAGAAATGAAACAGGAACGTCTTTATTTCAGCTCAGTTATTATTACTCTGTACTTTCTGCGATGATACATCTTCTGTAAATAATGGAGCCTCAACAGCACTGAACAGCTGCTGTGGTATCAATAGGGGGTGCTACAATAGAGTGAATGGCTGAGAGCTTAGTAAACATGGGTCTATAAAAACAGAGACAGTAATATAATTGTGTGTTGATGAGGACGAGGTAGGGACAGGTGCATTTAAACTTTTTCCTCAAAATGTATTTGTGTCTCCTCTGGCCTCTGATTCTTTCCCGTCCTATATAACCTAAATTCAATTTGCAGCACTGCTGCTCCAGATCCTTCTGCAAATGGCAAAACGTGCTCCCTCCCCACCTTGATCGATCGAACGCTCCCTATCTGAAATTTGTAAGCGAAGCCCAGGAACGTGAGGCTCCACTTTATTGTTGTATCACTTTTAGTGCTCACTGTAATTTACCTTGAGGTCATAAAATGCATATTGTAGGTTTGGAAACTTGAATAAAGCCATTTTATGGAAGAGACAGGGGATTCTTTGCAGGGGCTTTTCAAAACATGGCTCATCAGTGCGGAGTCTGACTTTGAGGATGGTTAAAGCCTCCTTGCAGATGTTAAATTGGGTTTTAATGCAAATTCAGTGCTGCGGCATGGTTTCTACATTTTTACCAGACTTAGAGAGCTGTGTTCAAATGTTCCATATATTCCATCTTAACAAAATGAGACTTCGATCAACAATTACGTTGTAATACTTTTAATAAGGACAGCAAACGAATTTGCTGTGAACACTGCTTTGTAAGCAGAAATGAGGTGTGGAAGCATGGGTGTGACATGACAGCAGCCAGGTGCCAGAGCAAGTCTGTTTAAATGAGATTTGAACCCCTCGTCTGATCAATGTGCTGTACCTTACAAAACGTACAGTTTCTAATAGACCCCTTCAAAGCCAACTTGCTTCTTCTCCTCATTTCTGGATGAGTGTGACAGTGAATGGATCAAACTCGTCTGCATAAAGAATCCAATTATCAGAGTAATATTTTCTGCAGTCAAGAAATGGCACTTATCTCATTTCTTTTTCTAATTATGTTTCGTTCCCTCAGATTCTCTTGTCAGTTCTCTACCTTTGAGATTCTTTACAATATCATCTTTACTCTCATCTATTTATGAGATAGTAATTTTTCTGTGTACACATTTCATATTCATCGTTTACTCACCACATGCTTCCCCGGTCTCTTTTCTTTGTATTTTTTTCCCTTCATCAGAGTCCAGAAGGACCCACCAACCTGTCTCCCTCCATGTGATTTCATTTTCTCTGTCCCTGCCTGTCTCTGCTCATCTCTTGTCCTCAGCTGCTGCTCTGTCCTTTCACTTTTTATCCTTCACAGTTAATTGCATTCTCCGTCTCTCCTGTCTTTTGCTCATCTCCCTTTTCCCCCTGTCCTCCCACATTTCTTCTCTTTAACCTTCTCCCTCCAGGGTTTGGTTGGAAGACACGTCCTGAGGGTTTGTCCCCAACAAAATGTCAACTCCTGAAAGCTTACTGTTGCCTGGATAGAGACGCTGTCACAGAGTGCACATCATTTCGGGTCACAGGGACAGATGGGGGTAACTGATGAATTGTCTTGAAAGGATCCTTTCTACATTTTCTATTCAAAGTTTCTGCGTTTCTTCAAGTCACTTTGTTTTTGGAAAACTGCAGTTCTGAAATTTCAACGTGAAAAAAATGGACTCAACCTCTCACAATGTCAACACAAACAGGCCATTTCTTCTACACCTTTCTGTCATTGTTCAGCACACATATTTCTTGCTTTCCGGACTATGACTTTAGATGTGCTCTTCCTTTTTTTCCACGGAAGCCGACATTTAGAGTGACGCACTGGAATATTTTTGGCTCCAGATCTCCGGATCTGGTGCTCGCACACGGCACTGATGCGTTCGTCAGTTAACGCGCCTGCAGTCTGTCAAGACAGTGGCACAGATAGTGATCTCTTTTTATTAATGAGAACTCGTCTTTTGCACTGAATAGATGTCCCGCGTCAACCGGATTATGAAAAGGTCATTAAAGGGATGTGTTGACAGGTAGGAAGCTCCTTTGCTTTCATGCCGGTGGTTAGATGGGGAGACTCATCCCACACGGTCAGTGTCGGTACAGTAAATAGAGCGGGAGAGGGAGACCCAGCTAAGCGTAAACACTGTAAATATGGGAGAAGAGCTAGTGTTGTTAAAAGGAAACACAACCTGCAACCATCACCTTTAAAGCTCTGCAACAAGGTGTGTATTAACGGGGCTTATTTCATCGCCTGATGCAGTCACATAATAAATTAAAACCAAACACACCATAACTATAAGTACTGAACGTGATTAGAACTACCTTAAAATTTAGTTTGGTCCAATTCTCAATCACTAACATGGAGGAGGCAGGGTTTATGATCTCTGCAGCAGCCAGTCACCAGGTGGTGATCGAGATGCTTTGGCTTCACTTCTCTTTATGTACACTGCACAGACAGGAGTAATATCAATATTATCATTTACCGTACGACAATAAAGGAAATACCAACATTTCCCAAATTTTCAAACTGCTTTAAGACAATATATATATAATAATATATAAACAGAAATAGCTTATTCAGTATGTAATCCAGTGTGTAAGGCAATATTTTCAGCGAAACTATAAAGAGCCGAATTTGGATAAAAAGGTTTTGACAATGAAATTACATTCTGTGTATTCTCGTTATTCTGTGTGAGAGACACCAGAAAAGAAAATCTGAAAAGAGGGTTAGGGTTAGGGTTACAAAAAATCTGTGTAGCATTAGTGACACGTCGGGCAGTTCTAAAAGACCCCTGCTGTATTAAAATTAAAGTTTTGCACTCAAGAGGCCTAATGTAGCATTTCGTTTTTTCCATGGAAGTGCAGCTCTGTGTGTTCTATGAGACTCGGGCAATTCTGACTTATTTCATTATCCCTAGACTTCCAGACCGCTCATTGATTCCTGTTGCTGTTTGACTCCTTCTCATCCTAATCTTGGCTCGGACTTCAACTCCCCCCATGACTCACAGGGCGGCGTGTTATACCAGGTGTAACCCCACCCCCCAATTAAGGTCTGTGTGATTGATTTATGGCACCGAGGTAGAAGCGCTGACGTTGGAGGTTGTGGACAATGATTTTCTTCTTTCTCTCACACATTCGGTTCCTTTTGGCCAGTTTGAGTCTGCTTATTTTATTTTTTTTGTTGTGGAAACTCAAAGGGACTTTTTTTAAGCTGAAATTGACCTTGATTTTGTTGAAAGACTGTTTATTTATCATCCCACAGGTTGCACAAACACACTGCTTTTTATGGCTGTGAAACATCAAAAGCTGCCCTCTTTCAGCCTCTGCCTTGGATCTGTATGATCTTGGTTATGATTACACACTGCTGTCCTTTCCTTCTCCTTGATCTGCTATCGCGAAATTTGCCTAAATGCTGCAATAGGTGTTACAAACCCAATGTTCCCAAAATTCAGAGCGATTTACCAAGATGAAACTCCATAAAGAACCCTCGTTGCAGATGGCAGTCGTGTCCTTCGCTGACAGTTACAGCGAGTCGGAGCAGTAAAAAGCTCTGTGCTGGCTCTTTGTGAGGGTCTGAGAGGCCTTCAGGGGCTTCAGGGTGAGGCTTGAGGGGCTTGTTGAGCAGAGAGAGAGTGATTTGCAACATAACTACTCTTCTTCAAAACCTCGACACACTCACAGTTCTCTTTTCCTCCTTTGACATCCTCTTTCTTTTCCTATTGTCTACGTTCTTAGTTTCCCTACTATTACTGTAAAGAACTGAATTTTCCCTCTCTTTCTGTCATTGCATCCTTTTGGTTATTTCCTCTACTTTTACTTTCTTTTCACCTGTACCCTCAGGTCACAATAGGACAAGACAGCTATCCTGAGGCCTGCTGTGTGTTCATGTGATGACAGCACATATCCTGCTCTCGCTCGGCCCGTCTCTATCAGCTTGTAGCACCCACACACAGGCCAATCCCTGACCCAGCGGAGTGCTACGAACACTGTGCCCACAAGGGAATTGTAGTCAATGGCTGTGGTCCAGCGACAAAATACCTCTTTAATTGCTTTCCCATAGCCCTCAGCTGCAGTGTGCATCCTCTCCAATTGCACATGGATGCGAGTGGGAGTTAGCGATGTGGGACAAAAGGCGTATCCAACTGGGATCTATTTCTCATGCAGCTTTACAAAAACTTCGGTAATTGTAGCTTTCATCAATTTAAGCAAATTTTTTTAGTTGTTATTTGTTTTAATTTGAAGTCTGATCTACTTTGAAAAAACAACATTAAACGTTTGGGGTAAAGTTATCAATACATTCATGGTTCTTCTGAAGAGTCGCGTTGATATGTTACTGGTCGACTTCATCGTTCTTTCTTTCTTTCTTTTTTCAGAAGATTAAAATGCTCGAGAAAAACATTTTTAATGTGGAAAGAAAAGCAAAGGTTGAGAGGGGGATGCCTCCTGGGACAGGGTCCTCCCTCACAGTGATAATTGAGAGCATACTGTCGAAGAATGTGCGCATGCATGATTTCTTTTTTATGTCTTAGGAACTGAAAGAGCAAGGTTATCTTTAAGATGTGAATTACGATCGGCAGATGGAGAAAAGGGAATCGAGAGCCCTGTACAGTAAGTCACCTAGATGACAGCGCAGGCCTGAGCTCAGTCCATCTGTCACTGAACTGGCTCTTAACATCTTGATGGGGGGGGGGGGGGGGTATGCAAGGCGGATCTGTGCCTTTTATTTTTATTTCAAAGCAAAAAAAGAAAGAAACTTTGAAGAAGAAAGAGTTGAGGAATAAGAACTTTGTAAAGTATCTTTTATTAGTTGGAACAATCGAATTCAGAAAAAGCGTGTTGAATATTTAGATATTCACTTTTATGTGATAATTTGAAGAAATATATTTTAAGTCATTTGAAACATAATAAATCTCCCATGAAAGTAAAATATCTTTTCTAAAACTATGAATTTGTTTTTAATGTAAAAAAAACTCCCAGTGCGATCAGGTTCAGTCCCAGCACTGCAGTGGTTTTCAATGTCCCTGCAATAAATGTAGTTTAATTAGTATAATCAATTATATTAGGTGTCATTAAGTGAACTTTTAAATGTAAATTGTAGTCTTAATGAGAATAGCATTTTAAATCAACAACATGAATTGAGAAGGATTTTTATATTGATTGGCTAATTATAACAAAGTTAATAATTGACCAATTACAAGCAATCCAATCTATTATCTAATTCGGTTATTTCACTAAATGTTGTAATTTATGGTTTAATATTTTAAAATAATAATTATAATAATGATTCAAATCATAAAAATCATAACAAATATAATTTTGTGTTGCTAATAATCCATGTGGAAATTTAAAGTCACTTATAAATCACATTGCACGTAGTTTATGACCCACTTAAATCCCATAAAGTGTTATAAAGATTATATTTGTACAGCATTCTGATTCTTCCATGCATGCACATTATTTAAAAAACATTCTTATTCTTAAAGTTATCATCATATAAATTTACCCATTTTATACACGTAAAAACTAGAGTGTTCACAACAAGTGTGTAAAATATTTAGTTAGTGTAATCAAAGGAAGTATGAGTTAAACATTTATCTGTCAAATAAGAGTCAGAATCCTGAGGGAAAAGAGTCTGAACAGAGATTACTGAACTGCTACTTTGTCAGTCAGTCACATTTCAACTGTAACACCACCGTACATTAGGTCTTGTGGTGAAAACACTTTGGAAGAACACGTCTTCATGTTAAAACTTAATTGTGACGGTGCTAATGGATTATTATGAGGCCGACTGTGATAGTAACAGAACATCAGACGAATCAGTGTACATCCATCCACTGATTAGTTAATAGTGGGGCAATTTGTGGTGTACTTTGCTGACCAGACTGTGCCTGGGCTCTAAATGGTTGCCATGAGCATGGCCCAGATAATGGTAATGGTATCAGACAGAGAGGAAATGGGAGACAGAAAGACTCTCTTCACCTCTGTGAAAATCTGTGGGAGATTGTGCGTTAATACACGTTTCTTCTCTAGCCAGCCCACATGTAAAAGAACAAGTTCAGCTGCCGCCGATAAGACCTTGCTTTGTGATAAACCACTTTGAACTCATCGACCAAATGAAAGCACGGCAGATCAAGTATCCAACAAAAGAGAGAGGACTATTTAAACACATCCCCTTCTTTTTCATTTTATTCAGACGGTTTCAAAAAGAGAAAACTCAAAGGCAGGATATTGAAATTGAGCCTGAAATAAAGAGTTATTATCTCATTTGGAGCTATTTTTAGAGAAGTGGTGACATTTTAGCCTGAAACGTTTTCGTTAATTGCCTTTGCATGATACTGCTTATGGGCTCTCTATTGCATGGCAATGGGTTTTGATGAAGTAGCCTATCTATAATTCTGTTTTTCCTAAAAGCTCCTACATCCATCACTTTGACGAAATAATACCCCGATCTCAGGGCATCTTTAAGTCTGCAGTAAGCACCAGACAAAATGTCTTTGAGGCAACATGATTGACCTTTGGGCTGTACACGGTATGCTCGCACGCACCCACACACGTGTGTCTTCACATGGTGCAGTGCGGCGGTAAACAACTGTACGTGCTCCTCCATCTAGCAACATCTGTTCCTTGAGTTAAAGTTCCTACATATATGAAGATTGACGCAAAGCATAATGATGACAACTGGCGAACAATTTGCTCCTGCATACAATTAGCCCCAAAGAAAATGGCTCCTATAATACACAAATATGATTTCCCATTACTTTTGAAAGAAATTTTTGTTAAATGAGAAGTTTGTCGCTAGCCGAATATATGTTGTTACAGCCAGGAGACATTTGGCTGAGGTTAGCACAATTTGGTAGAATAGAAACGTTGAAAACTAGAACTAGATTTTTGTGGTTTCCGCCCTTCAGTTTTTGTACATCTAAATGAAGAAGATTTAACACATTAAATGATTTAGACGTACTCTGCCGTGGTTGGAATGATGAGTGTGGGGAAGATAAGGACGTGGCTATTTGGTCATGAAATAGAGGGGGTTTTGTTATCACTTGAGCTGCAGTCAATAATCCACACTCTGCCAAAGCCAGTTTAATGTGGCCTGACTGTAGGTGCCAGGGCATGACCAATTACAGGGAGTGAAAGAATTACTGCCCTGTTTTACATTGGATTAAGCAGCAGCCACTCATAAATTACAATTACAAATGCTGTAAATATGGCACGGCTGCAGATAGGAGGCATAGGTCAGAGAATGATGACCTTTGAATCACCATTATGCAGTAGATTAACACGAGTAAGGAAGGACACGTATGCCATTGGGTTGAGAGCTGCATCCTTCCCAATCTCAACAATGTAATTAGTTCTGTTATTCAGGGACAATGGAATTGGCCTGTCCATGTCTGTTCATGATTTGGGAGCCTTATCATTTTGGGCTTGGTTTTGTTCCAGGTAATTCTGCACAGGCAGCAGCAGCAGCAGCAACAGCAGCAGCAGCAGCAGCAGCAGCAGCAGCAGCAGCAGCAGCATCATCACTCAAGTCTGTCACTATCTGCTGCCTCCAATCAAGGTGTTTTTTTGTTTTTACCTTCTTCGTAAACGTCTTTGTTTTGGGACTTTTCTGAGTTCACCTGTCTGAGGAAGATATCTATAAAGTAGAAATATATGTTTGTGAGATGAATTTTTTGACTAATTTATTTGGAGTTAAGCGCTTGGCAAGAAGCAGTGCAGTCGATGGAAGGGGTGTAAGTATGTGTCTGTGGCTTAAGTTGCTCTGTCTGTGTTTAACTATACGCAGGAAGAAAAATGCTTTAGACATCTGCTTTGGTCTTTAACAGATTAATATAAAAATAACGGAGTCTATTTCAAGAGAAGATAGTCTCTGTGTGTGTGTGTGTGTGTGTGTGTGTGTGTGTGTGTGTGTGTGTAAAACCGATAGCCCCCCTTCTTCTTAATGTTCTCGAACAGGACACATAATCCCCACTGTCTGATGCTTTCAACAGTTTCCCTCTGTAAGGTCTGTTGTGTGTTGTGTGTTGTTGAAAAATTATCACACCAAACTGTTATAATATGATAATTAATGGGGGACTTTTCTGCTTGACATCACACAATAGAAATGGAAAATATGATGATATTTTGAAACATCATCCTGTAACAGGTATCTTCCCCATAATGACTCTTACATAACGCTGTTGTTTTCGGGGGAATTTCAGTCGTGTGAGATTCTTATACAATGATGCCATGCAGTTGAATATGGTTCAGATACGTTGGATTTGACTTCTTTAGTTTTTCTTATGCAAACAGCAAATGATTAAATCATTGAAAACGTTGACATTTTTTGACATTTATTTTGTTCTGCAACTCAGTGAGCATCTCATCATGCTGTTTCTTATTGACTCCGACAAAAACACGCTTCACAAACAGGCTTTTCTCACAAGCTCTTTGTAGTGGAAAGTAAATTATCATTATAACTCTTAACAATGTGCCATAACTACTGACAGTATTTTCTCTCTCTATTGATTCCACTGTCACGTATACACACACAAAAAAACACACACAAAGACATACCCACGCACACACACACACACACACACACACACAAACACACAAACACTCCTTGGAACCACCAAGTGTTTACGGTTGCAACACCTCGGCATGTAATCACACACAAATGCAGCCAGTAACAAATTTAGCAGTGCATAACTAAATATAGACTGAGAGGGAGTGAGACAGGCTGTAATTCCTCTCACTCACACTCACACACACACACACACACACACACACACACACACACACACACACACACACACACACACACACACACACAGCCTGAAGAAGACAGGCTTGATACCACTCCATCCCCTACCCTCTTTGAGGTTGTGAGAATAAAGTATTTTGGGTTGATTGACTTGAAATTGTGTTTACGTCTCTGTGCAGCTGCTCTGCTGTCAGCCCAGCAGACGTGTGTACCAGGATGTCAATGCTGGTGATATTTACAGTACAACACACGTTTTGTGTGGAGGTGAACTGTGTGTTGGTTTAGAGAAATGCTTTCAGCCTTCATGGAAATGCGTTTCCATAACTGCATAAGATTTTCCCGTGACGAAAACACATTAGCAAAGGTTACAGGCAGACTATTGTGTTCTGTATTAACTGGATGTTTTCAGCTTGTCTGTAGTGTATGTGGGTTTGTTTTTTGCAGTTTTATATTGTGCAGTCTTGACCGATATGATCACTGATTCTCTGCTAAGATGACCCTGATTTGTCTCGTAGTGTGCTTTTGCTGTACCGCTGTAACTGAGCTATTTTTGTCAGCCTCTTAATTTCCTCCCACCTAGCCTGATTCATCATTGTGGATATTTGTTCCATACAACCTGTTCCATTCACATCCCAGAGCTTTTAGTTGTTCCAATCGGTGCCAATCATTTACCAACCCCATAAGCCCTTGCTCTCTGGAGCTTTTTGAACTGTCTTGTTTGAGTTTGAGATTGAGCAGCGGGATTACGTTGGATCTCTGCCCTCTGGGCCTCTGATCCCATCCTCTGGGATCCATTTTCAGTCTGACTGCGATCCTTGATCCAGAGGGGCTTATCTTTTATTTTTGATTTGTAGACCCTCTTCCCTGCGAATGCTTCCACAAGCTGACCTGTGCAGCCACATTGTACCACTTGTCCACTCATCGTCCATGGCTCTTTGCACTTACTGTTTCAGTTTGATCCATCTTATTATTTAGCAACGCCATGATTTGCTGCTTTAAAGTCAAGATATAACCTTTGATCATGTTCAAGTGAAGGACTTCTGGAGGGCTCAGCTTGCAAATCCAAGCACGGGTGTGTAATGTCTGCATAAGAAAGTGAATTGGCTAGGGGGGAAAGAAAAATATAAATCCCATGAAAGCTAGAAGGATGACTTCAGTGATTCAGACCTCAGTTCTCTAAAAAAATATATTTAACATTTATTACATTTAGAGATGTACTTTAAAGTAATACTTTGACATATGGGCAAATAAACCAATACCCAACCTACTCCTCATGCGGACTTTGCTGCTGCACAGTAGTGTATGAATACCTAACTTCCTCCTGTCATATCTCCTATGACCACCAGAGGTCACTTGAGAATAAAATACTTGTTACAGGCGTTAACATGCAGAGCTACACTCACTCAGTATTTTCCCTCACTCTCCACTCGTCAACCTCACAGGGCCAAGCTAACCGTTTCCTGTCGTGGTGCTAAGCTATGCTAAGTAGCCGCGGGCAGGAGCCTCATGTTTAACATGAGGTAGTTGAACCTTAAACTTACTCTCTGTATATTTCCTACCACGCCATTATTTTGTGGTACAGTTTTGCGGAATTTTATTCAATTCATTTTGTGGTAGGCTATGTTTGAGCTGAGTTTTCTCCTCTCTGTTACAAGGAAGTAAAATCTGGCAGAGGTCATAGTGTATTCGCCATCTGTCCTGTGCTCTTTGCTTTTGGGAAATGAGACAAACAAATGTCAATGGTTGGTTGACAGATGAGATATATACGCTCGGTGGAAAGTCTAGAGGAAACGGAGAGGCTGGGGAGAAGACAGGTTGCCAGATGAAAAGGACTTTGATCCCCTGAAAATAACCCCCCTGTTCTGTGGCAGACGTCTGTAAGCAGATGAAATTGTCAACACCACTTCTGAGTGGCTGAAAGTTTAAAGTGACACTTAATCTGTTCAGGAAGTAAACAAAAAACTGAGTGGGAAGGAGGCAGTGTCAGTGGGTGGGAGCAGAACAAAGCGCCCCTTTGTTTATTGGTATTAGAAAGGGGAAGTGTTATTCAGGGGAATATATAACAGGTAGGTTATATTCAATTAACCTGACAACACAGCTCAGTAATCTTTTACTTATTTGAAATCCCATCTTGTTTAGTGACAGTCTGTTGTGCAAGTACATTTTGTCTTCAGTGAGCATCATAAATTATGTAGTGTGAATAGTATATTAATGTGATTTAAATATGCAGATTCATAACGGCGCTCTTGTTAGTATTGGCTCTGCGTTCTGACCATCTCAGATTCCCATATGGCGAGAATCAAGAAAAAAGAAACTCAGTGAATGCAGATTTACATACTAATGAAAGGAGCAGCTGTCCTCAAGATTACTCATTGTCTAATGGTGACACGAAGACAAAACCAGGACCGCTATGATTATAGCCTTTCTTGACCTGCGTTTCTTCCGGCCTCCCAGATGCACTTCACAGCACTGATATGAAACTGGGTGTCTAACCACACGGCATCTCAGCGGCGACCCTTGGGATGCTGTGATATTAGTCTGAATTAATCACTTGTATGTAAATCAGCGGAAGCTTCGAATGCAGCAATCAAACCAGTGTTCTTCTTTTGTTCACCGGGGCTGGTTGCATGGCTGACACTGTTTAACATCTGATTACGATGTGCTGTGGAGGTGTTCTGTGGAATGCCAGACTCGCTGGTTGAAGTAGCGTGTGATTACATTGAAGTTCGCTGGAGCAAAACAAGCTCATAAAGGCTTTTGGTGAGAATTAGTTATTTCTAGAATGTATAATATTGTATTATACATTATTACATATATTCAGTGAAATAATTATGAGACTTATTTAGCCTAAAGGTTATACTTACTAATACTTTATAAAGTGTTTATTTTGTGGTGGATTTCTGTTGGATGGCACCGCATTGAAGGATTTTAAGGGTAAATAAATCTAGGAGAAATCGAAAAACAGATGCCAAGATATCCTTCATCATAGAATGGTCCAAGGATAGCTGTATCCTGCAGTTCCCAAAACTCAAATTCATAGTCTTGGTCATTAGACCCTTTCTATCTTCTTCAACTTTAAATCATACGCCTTCATGTGGTAACCCAAGCTTTCTGAAAAAAAGGAAGTATTAAACTTGAAACAAGAAAACTCTGATGATCTCATCTGGGTAAATCTGTACAGTTCCCCTTTGGGTTTCAATCTCCTTAGCCGATTGAAACTGGGGCTGTATTTGCTATTCAAAACACCATTTATCATACAAAACAGGTGTGGGACTCTACAGAAATGTCTTACTGTTATTTAGATGCATTTATGCTCATGTTTTTCTCATGAGGGGAGCCCCTACCTTATAAATAAACAACAGGAAAGATCTGTTCATATGAGCTGAAGCTGGTCAGACAGTGAGCTGGACCGGACAGTTGGTTGGTTCAGCTGTTAACTGGTCTGAGTGCGATGGGGAGTACTCTGGATCTTTTGAGTCCAGGTGGTCCCTATATTCATTAATGCAAAGACCACCATGACTGTAACCTTGACACCCAGACGGAGGGAGAGAAAGAGACAGACGGAGGAGAAGTGGAAATAAGGAATGGAAGACGTTTGCAAAAACCAGAGCATTATGGGTGCAGGTCCTTGCCAGGATGTACATGGAGCGTGTAATTGAATGATGGAAGAAGTTCACTTTAGGTTGTTTCTCCTGACTTCACTTATTATTGTAAATCAATTTAAAGTGGCTATTATCAATATTTTTTAATTGAAAATGGAGAAAATGGCCCAACTCTAATTCCTAGAAAACAATGAGCTGCTGAGACTGACACGTGATTGGTCGATTTTATGCATTGGTGGGACTTCGATATTTCTTGGCTCCACATCATGATCACTTCTACTCAGACTGTGGCTCAAACTAGTGTTGGAAGTGCCAGATGTTGGCGCCCATATTTGGTATATTGGAATGCAATTGGACTAGCTTAGAGTAAGCACCCTCTACTGGATCACGAGACAAACTACTCTAGTCGATCTGATGCGCTTCTAGATTGTGTATTTTTTATTTGAACAGGTTACAGTTCAAATATGAACATTCCTCCCCATGTTTAAATGATGATCGAAATCGAAACCCTAGTGGTAACACGTCGTCCATGTTAATATATGGTCTTTGCACTAAAAGGAGATAATACTGTATGTCAATGCAGTCTTTACAGCTTGACTCTAAGTGACCACGAAGTCTGTTTTTCCAGGTTTAACACATACTTTTCTTTTCAAATGGCTCATAGCATTTTCCAGCCATGGGAGTCGATCATAACAAGCTGTAAATCCCTCCTAGCCTTAGGGTTGCTGCTCTGCTTCTACCTTTGAGATGTAAATACGTTGTTGTACTTCAAAAGACATGCATATTTATGGCAGGTAAAAGACAGTACACGTCCCGGATAGACTACTATAACTTTAGGGATGTAAGGGGAATGGAAAAAAAAATACATTCACCTTGGGATGTTAACTTACTGAGAATAATAAAAAAAACAAAAAAAAACAGTCATCCTCAAGATGCATGGTCACACATAACCACAGATGAGTTATTAACTGTTGGAATTGAAGGCTGGCTCTCAAGGCTCCAACCTGTTCCATGTAGTTATACATGGAGGGACGGAAAGGGCAAGAAGGCTCCCATCAGTCTGCCTGGCAAACAGCGAATTACTTCAATTTACATATGATGTATGTTTCTTGTACTTGAAGGAGTTAGAAGGAAAAATGAAAAGGAGAGAGATGGTGTACTGTAGAGCACTAACAGAGGCACTGGATTAAGCAATGTATCTGGATAAAGTCTAGACTATGATGTGATGACCCTCACCATGAGCCTTTTTATGCCATTGTCCATGTTTCTCTTAGTAATCCCTCACAATCCCCTTCAATTTCTTTCTCGGCATGGGTCGGACGTGTGTGGGATGTCATTGAGATAGAGATCAGATCTAAATCAACACAGAGTCGGGGAGAGCCCTCTTACTTCTGCAGGCTTCTTTCCAGCAGCTGGAACACTCGAGCACACAATGCTCTCTTGCTTCATTGCCCCTAACCATAATTCCTGCAACGCCACCGGCGCAAAACAGACGAGATTTTGGAAAGGTGCTTGAGTTCAGATGCTGAAAGGCAGTATAACTCCTTCAGGGTAAATTACAGGACGTAAGGTCTCTTAAAGGCCTGACAATGAAGCCTTTATAAAAGGGTGACCTTTGGTGCAACGTGGAATAAAAATCTGTTTTGTGCACCCACCGGATGATTATCATTAGGCAAAAAAAATTTGAGAATGAAATGGCTTAAATATGCATGACATGTAGCTGAGAGGACACTGTCTGCAATTAAATACACTGACCTCCCATGGATGAATCACATTTTACTGGAGGAGATAACTGCCCAATCAATTCAGACCATGAAGCCATTGTGTTTTCAGCTGCATCTTAATTTGTTAACTCAACATGGAGATGGGTTTGCCTGTCATATTCAGTTTGGTCTTTGTCTGCAAAACCAATCAAACAGTTCTTAGACTGTTTGGGATTCAGGACAGAAAACCAGGCCTAGGAAGTTTCTCCCTGCCGCAGGGACCTGATTTTAATACTTGCTGAAGAATCATTATTAATAGAAAACAAACAGCCAGAGGACTTTTGACTAATAAAACACTAACTCTGCATTAGTATATCTAATTACAAATACCCATTCTGATCAAATGATTTACAATTGAGTGACATAGTAAAGTTTCACTAAAGTAAGAGACCTTGAAGTAAGCGCCAGGTACTAAATCTGTTCAATAAGAAAAAGTGTAGGAGATAAGATTAAGTAGTTCACTGAAAGTGCTCGGTAAGTGCTGGTTAGGCATGAGATAGGAGAGGAAGTGTTCATGGAAGAGATGAGTTTTCAGGAGGTTCTTGAAGATCAAGCATCGGCGCTGAGCTGCCTTAATTTTGTTTTGCAAAGAAAATAACAAGTATTAGAGAAATGTCCAATTATTTGAGATAGCTGTAAGTCACTGTGTAGAATCAGGAGCTGGATCCTCTAAAATGTACATCTTCTACTTTGATTAGATCTTAACAGTCAGGTGAGGCTGTCATATTTCGTAGACACTTTCTGAACAAATCAAATTAAAACGTAATTCTTTTGTTGAAGCAGGTGTAAATTTAAAGGCCTTCAGGTCCCAGAGAAGTGGTTCTGGGTCTCCAAGTGCATTTGTTGTCTGACATACCACCAAAGTGCGAGAGAATGAGTTCAAGTTCCCCTTTGGTCACTTCATTCGGTTTACCAGATGTTGTTAAACATTTCTAATCATATAAACCTTTAATATAATATTGTTTACACTTTTATAAAGCATAATGATGGTGGAATTGGCATTTTTAGAGTGATATTGTGCATATGTAATAAACAGTTATTAGCTGTTTCAAAACATGTCAATATACAGTATGATGTTGCTGCATTATTTTTTTACGATTCCATCACTTAATATAAGCTAGAAACATTATAGAACAATATAGTGCATTATTTCCTTGGTTTTGTACTACGCTGCTTTTCCTTATAAGTAATCTTGGTGCTTTACTGGCTTTATGTCTTGTCTTATTGTTCTGTCAGGAAGAACAGGGCAGGGGAGGGGATGTCTCTTTGTGAGTGTATTCTGTGGAGCACAGACAGATTAGTTGGAAATATGATGTGTCACCACATCGGGAACCTGTTCAGTGTTTAAAGGATGCTGAAGCTGATGCATCTGTTGGATCTGCCAGGAGAGTTAGAGGGAGAATATACCTGGAAATGGGTGGAAAGAGTGGGAAGGACAGCCCAACTTCCGAAAGAGGAGTCGAAGTGAAGAGGAGAGGGGGAGTGGGGGTGAGAGGGAGAAAAACAAGGGGAGAGAGGAAATTGATTAAAGCAGCAGAACATATACGGTAGTCAAAAGAGAAAAGAGACCGGAGAGGGAATGAGGATGCAGGGAAATAGTGTGATTTAGGTGAGGAAGCAAACACAAGGTTAGGAAACGACATAAGCTTTTTACTTTAATAGAATTGACTGGCATTTAGTGTATTTTCAGGCAGATGATGAAGCTGAAATATGATGAATTAGTCAAGCTGCAGAGCTTTATCCACTTACCTGTGTCACCTAAATGCGATGGTGACTCAGACACAGAAATGTGCTCACTTTGAGAAGTGCTGAAAAGACACTGAGTGATCAGTCTACATGAGCTTGACTCAGTACTGCCCTGTGGTTTATCACTTCTTTCACTGGTACTTGGTTTAATGAGGCACCAGTATGATTCATTATATTTTGGTGTTAACTATTTAAAAAGCCAGGTTCAAATTGTTGAATCTTAAACACACACACATATTTATATGCACACACACACTATCTGCATGCTTTAAATTGTCAGGTTGATGTCCGACTTTCCAAATCGCCATATTCCCATTTAATTAAATACTGCTTCAAAGTCAACTTGCCTCTTTTTTTCGGTCTTTTTTTCTTATGCAATATGCGATTATACATCACAGGGAAAAATTATTTTTGTTACAGTCACAATAACGTCACAGTTCACATATGCACATTATAAATCTGTGTGAATATAATGTGATTTTATGGGCAACATGTCGTCATGTAACATAAGATGAAAGACTCCACTGTTTATAGCTCTTCTAATAAATGTGGTTGGGTGTAGGCCATTGTGGGCAAGGTTGCATATGAATGAATAAAGATGCTTAAAGGCATAATTGGATCTTTATATGATTTTTGCATCAGTATGATCTTTTATTTGTCAGCCGTGAAATGATTTAATTATGAGTGTGTTCATTGATTAACTAGAAATTGATAAAGTCATAAAATGGCTCATATTTTTTGAGAGCTCAGCCAGCAGGCCATAATAGTTGTGTATAAAATATGACTTAATGGGACATGTTATGATGGATGTGTTCTTGCAGAGCTGTTAAACTACAGAAATTCCTGTAGGCTTGTAGACCGGCACATATTTTCGCTCTTTATACAGGACTTGTGTGACAGCCTCGTGGATAACGTCCACTATCCGTCCATTTGTCAAAATAATCCACTCAAGCTTTTATTGTAATCCAGCTCATTCGTCGCGGTGCCGGGATCGGGACGCCAAATCACGTCCGTATGGCTGCTCTCTTCAGACTGACTGATGGGGTATGAAATGGTGAGACGTCAGGGGGGTGGGAGGCAGATCGAGCGTCTGCATCCTCTGTCAACTGATGTGATGTCAGCAAAAAATCGTTGTTGTCATCATGCCTGTGACTGCTCCCTTCAAAAGGAAACTGATGCTCCGTCTCCTGCTGTTAGAGAGCCGCAATGATTGCAAACAAGGAAAGAAGACGAATGAGAGATGAGGGGTAAATTGAGGAGAAGGGGGAGTCGGGACACTTTAATTCAATTTCTATAGAGACAAAATAAAGCCCAACGCTATAAAACTGCCTAGATCAAAAGGAAAATTCTAAATAAAGATCACAACCTCCAAACTATAAGTCCTCTGCGAGAACAAACTTGTTTTAATGTCAGAATAAATTCATTACTCGGATTGGAAATTCTAGAGAGTATTGATAATGAAGACGGACGATGGATTACATTTATACAAAGACAGATGATAAATTTAAATGTCAGCCACATATCCAGAGAAAACCAAGAAAAAAATAGCTTTTCAAACTAAATCAACGTCTGATCAAGGTCTGACATTTTTTGTAAAACCTTGAGACAGAATTTTTTCTAAACTTTCCTTTTACAGCCATGGACAGTTTATAAAGTTGGACGACAGCTCCCCAAAAGTGGAGAGCCAAATCATCTTGATGGGTGGCTGGCTGCAGAAAAGGTAATAAACCCTTCCTCCTGCTGTCAGTGGCTTGTGATTGGTCAAGCGTGTGAGTGGGCAGGATATTCCTCAATATCCTGCCTTCACGCCACAATCACTACTGTGCAGAGTCTGGCTCCAAATAATGCATCTTCCAGTTGTATATCTTCATATTCAGTTTAGGGCTTATGCTGACAGTCACCACACAGGAAATAATGTTGCTAACGTTTCTATGTTTAGAGCTCAAGTCGTAATTAAAATGAAAGATCATATGCCCCAGAGTAATTGCCCTGTGATGTGATCTACAGCGGCTTTAATGTCGAACAGCTTTCCTGGGGTGCATCTGATATATAAGCCATATAGTTTGTACTCATCCATCCCGTTTGAGTGCTTCTCTTTGTCTTCTCTGCAGGGGGTCTGGTGTCTTTAATGAACTGCACATGCTTCATGGCCTCAGTGTTCATATCACAGAGGACCTAATGGGCCAAGGGTGCTCTGGTGCCTATGTTTAGAGACATGCTCAGAGCTAATGGGTAAGACAGAAAGACATAGTTGAAGAAAGAGCCATCCACCCTGGGCCCGCTGAAACATAAATATATCCGGGAGGCTTGAGATTGAATAAACTGTCAGATGTTCAGCAGAGATATTAATAAATGAAATGGACTGATGGAAAATATTTTATTCATGCACGGAAAGTGTTTTTTAATGTTACCGGAGTTTTGGTAGATCACCTCAGCTGGTTCCTACCTCCAAACACACTTACATAATTCCTGCAGATTTTTTCCAACTACCTGTTCAATGAATCCCCCCCATCCTTAAAAATGGTTTCATCGGTGCCTTCTAAAACGACCTTGTTAGGAGAGCTGTTTCAGACATGAACTCTGCAAAGTGAACAGAAAATTGCGTGAGGAAATTTCCTAGAATTACCTTTTACTTTTGAATAACACAGCAGGAGATCGTCTGAGTCGGAAGTGTTCACAACAAAAACTCATTTGTGGAACATTCAGGGGAGGGGTTGCGTCTGGGTAGAGCTTGTTGGAGGCAGGACATCAGCGGAAATCATGTTATTTTTGTGTTCAGTACATCTACAACGGTGTTGGCCCTTATTAGTAAAAGCTCTCAATGTTGTCCAAGTGGACATCTTCTGACAACTCTTTTTATTCCTGAAATATTTGTATTACTCCAGTTTTGCACCCGTCACATGTCTGAAAATTGTTCCTCCTGATTCTCATAAGGACCTTATTATCTTATCTTAACCATTTTCTGAGTCTAGATCCAGAACAGAATTCATCTGGGACTAATATTAATGAAAATATCCATCCCCATATGTACTTTCAATTACTGTAGTTACAGTTAGTTTCTTGTTTTAAAAACCTTGGAAAACAGATGAGAAATCCGATACAAAATCCAGAGATCTCTTTTCTGTAGTTATTTGTCAAAATAATGCTCAGTAGTCTACCACTGGTT